>NC_057736.1:17188930-17199854 GCF_004010195.1 Chiloscyllium plagiosum
CTTAAACATTTATGCAGCTAAAGGGAATGTTGGTTAAAGATACCGTAGTTAGTGCTTATTTTATTCCAGGCACACCAGCCTAGGAGCACATCCTTCCTGTATCTATCCTCTCGAGCTCTTGAAGATTTTTGTTCATTTGAAGTGTTTCATGTTTAGATACTCCAGAGAAGACAGCTTCAAGCTCCTCAATCTCTCCTGCCAGGGCAATGCTGCTGTTAGTATTCAATTCACTGGTGCATGTTACTGGCTGCTTCGTGGACTGGAACTGACAATTGAGACTGAAAGGTTACTGTATAAAATATCTTCAATGTTATTGCCAGACGTGAGTGGTTTTAGGAAAATGACCTTGACTTACGGGCATTGAGTGTCAGAGCACTTCCTGTTGTGGGGCATCCTGTTTAGATTCAATCTATTGATATCTATTAGAACTGACTTGCAGTGGCTCAAAGTGGTCAGAGCATTATGGCTGTCATCGAAGCTGGTAACAAACTTCCCATGGTTTCAAAATCGTAAATGATAGAGTAGGTACGAGGTCTGATGACACTGTTGGAGTACTGATGTTGTTGTTAATCACATTAACTCGGCAGGAGTTGACTGAATTTATATTGTCTCTTTCTGAATCTCAAGATGTCTCTCTGGGCAATATGTCTCCAATAAACAGCAATGTGACAATGCACAGGGATCATCTGTTTTGATTTAAATTGGAGTCCAGCCTTGGTCAACAGCCAGTGTGGAGTTTGCACATTCCCCTATGATTGTGTGGGCCCCCTCCAGGTGCTCTGGTTTCCTTGCACAGTTCAAATATTTGTGGGTTAGGTGGGTCATTTGTGCGAAATTGTCCACAGTGTCCAGGATTGTGCAGAATAGGTGGATCAGCCATGGGAAATGCAGTGGTACAAGGATGGAGTGCTCCAGGTGGGATGCTCTTTGGATGGTTGGTGGGGTTTGATGGGTCAATTCTCTCATGCCACACTGTTGGGATTCTATTCTATGATTGAGGATAAAGGCTATTCTATGATTGAGGATAAAGCAGGGTGTCCTTGGAGAAGGAGCATGTGGTATGTATCAATGCTCTCGATGCCTTTAGATGGGGTACTGGGCTAATGGTCGGATACTTGGTAGTGTGGATGAGCAGAGGGATCTTGGTGTCCATGTACACAGATCTCTGAAAGTTGCCACCCAGGTAAATAGTGCGGTGAGGAAGGCATATGGCGTACTGGCTTTTATTGGTAGAGGAATTGAGTTCCGGAGTCCTGAGGTCATGATGCAGTTGTATAAGACTCTGGTGCGGCCGCATCTGGAATATTGTGTGCAGTTTTGGTCGCCATACTATAGGAAGGATGTGGAGGCACTGGAACGGGTGCAGAGGAGGTTTACCAGGATGTTGCCTGGTATGGAAGGAAGATCGTATGAGGAAAGACTGAGACACTTGGGGCTGTTTTCATTAGAGAAAAGAAGGTTTAGGGGTGACTTGATTGAGGTGTACAAGATGATTAGGGGGTTAGATAGGGTTGACAGTGTGAACCGTTTTCCCGCGTATGGAGTCGGGTATTACAAGGGGGCATAGCTTTAAATTAAGGGGGGGTAGATATAGGACTGAAGTTAGGGGTAGGTTCTTCACTCAGCGAGTCGTAAGTTCATGGAATGCCCTGCCAGTAGCAGTGGTGGACTCTCCCTCTTTATGGGCATTTAAGCGGGCATTGGATAGGTATATGGAGGATAGTGGGTTAGTATAGGTTAGGTGGGCTTGGATCGGCGCAACATCGAGGGCCAAAGGGCCTGTACTGCGCTGTATTCTTCTATGTTCTATATGTTCTATTAGCTAGGGTCTCTGGCTCACTAGTTCAGAGATAAGACCACCATGCCACTGTCTCCCCCCATTAGCAATGGAAAATATTGCAGGGCCGTTGGAGAAGGAGCAGAAGACTGGTACTAATTACGCTCTTTCAAAGAGTACAATGAGTTTTTTGTGTGGATTGATTATACAGTTCTCATGTGATACAGACTAAAGGATTCTGCAGTTTTATCTCTTGTTCGATGATTTGCGGCCAAGCCTTGAGATATATTATCAATCGCCCTTGTCTGAGTGCAATTGAAACTAGACAGGGTTCCTGCAGTGTAAATGTTACCCAAGGACAGGATCAGATTTGGGTTCGCTGTCCTTCAATGTCTGGGTCAACAACTTGACATCAAACTCTGTCCCTAAACCTTGGCCTCAGAGGGAGACTTTTATAAGAGGGAGAAACGCCATTAGCAGAGACATAGTTAGATTTCTTTAAAGACAGAGGCTCCAGATTCCCTCTTTAGGGGAAATATGCACATTACTAAGTGTTTACATAACTGGATTAATTCTAAACAAAACAGGGAGAATGAGAGTTCAAATCCCACAATGGAAATGAGTGAACTTGAAATTAAAGTGAATAATTAAGTGCTTTTGAAGTGTCATCGCTGTTGTAATGTAGATTATGTGGCAGCCAATTTGCACGCAGCAAGCTCCCATGAAGAACAATGCAATTAATTGCCTGAAAATAATTCTTTATAATAAAGCTCGTTGAACAACAACTAGTACTTATGTAGCACCTTAAACCTGACATAACAAGTGCATTGTCGGAGCATTAGTGATGAAAATGTGACACTGAGACACACAAGACAACATGCAGAAACTGCAACTGGGTGTCCTCTGGGGAAAGAAACCTCTCATTCTTCCCAGTCTGATCTCTCGTATGTGACTCCAGCCCACACCACAGTGGCCGATTCCTAACTGTCATCTGTGATGTACAAAGCTGATCCCAGCGGTTAAACAAAGTTTTCTATCATCAGAATTTCAACATAACTGTGGCTGAGCAATAATTATTGGCTTATTAGCAATGCACACAAGATTAAGACTAAAACGTAGAAATCCAAGGAGCACTTTCTCGTTATAAAATTCTACAACACAACAAAGAATGATGAAACCCCCTTCAGCTGTTAACCCACCCACATGCTTTTCTCCAGCTGATACACCTGGCTATTGACTCTCTCTATGTACTTACTTCAGAGGTTGTGAATAAGTTCCACTGCTGGGTTACGTGAGGCAGAATATAAAGCTTCCATCTGCCTGTCAAGGCCTATTAGCAACTCTTTATCCGACTGCAAACCTCTACTCCATCAACTCCCTAACTCACTAAGGTACATCATAGAGTTTCTGCTGTGAATAGCAGCTTGCAGTGTGCAGGTTCCTCTCACTTGTTTTATGAGGCAATATTTTCCATTTTAAAGAGAATTATTTATAAAAAGAAAGAACTTGCATTCTACAGAGCCTTTGAGGCTCTCAGGGCGTTCTAAATTGCCTGAAGTGTACTCGCTGTATAATTTAAGAAGTACAGCAACCAATTTGCACATAGCAACCTCACAAACAGATAAATATGATGGCCAGATCTTACGTTTAGTAATGCAGGTTGAACAACAAAACCAGTCCTTATACAAGATCTTTAATTCTCAGGTCCTTCATAATAAAAATTCAGCGAAGATTAACAATGAGTCACATAAGGAAATAACAGGGTAGATGTCCAAAAGCTTGGTCAAAGTGTTAGATTTGAGGTGGGGTTTTTTTAACAGGAGAAAAGGAAAAGAGACAGATGGAAAATTTAGAGACAGAATACCAGAATTTAGGGTTTTGGCAACAGTGACAGATGGTGGGGCATTTAAAACCAGAGACGTTCAAAAGGCAAGGTTTGGAGGAGTGCAGATATCCTGCAAAGTTTTGGGTTAGATACCAGAGAGAATAGGAGAAAGTGAGGACTGCAGATGCTGGAGATCAGAGTCAAGAGTGTGGTGCTGGAAAAGCACAGCAGGTCAGGCAGCATCCGAGGAGCAGGAGATTCGACATTTCGGACATAAACCCTTCATCAGGAATGAGGGGCTTATGATGAAGGGCTTATGCCCGAAATGTTGATTCTCCTGCTCCGTGGATGCTGCCTGACCTGCTGTGCTTTTCCAGCACGACACTCTCGGGCAGGGAGAACACCAAAGCTGTTCTCACAGAAGAGCCTTGGGATCTTTTACAGCCACTTGAATGGACAGACAGGAATTCTGTTTCACATTTCATCTGAAAGACAACATCTGCAACAATGCTGCACTCCCTCAGTAGTGGCACGATAGTCTGGATTACATACTCAAATCTCTAGAAGGGATTTGACCCTACAGCCTTCTGACTCATGGGGTGACAGAGTGCTACCTACTGGTTCATCCACCACCTAACCTTTTCTCTTCCTGAGATATTAAACAGGCAATTTGGTTAACTGCCAGTTGAGTAGGTTTCTTAACGGACCCCCTACAATGTTGAACCCACCAGATTGAAAATCATCATCAGTGGAATGACTCCAAAGAGCAGTCCACGGGTGGTCTGCATCACATGGTCATTCTAATACAGAAATAAAAATCTCCTGGTGTTTGCACATCCAAAAAAATCAAACTTGCCCATCTCCACGGAAAGTCTAATTGCAGATCATGGATTGTGATTAACAGAAGGAGAGGTTTCCATGGTTACGCTACCCACGATACTTCATAGCTTCTCAGCAGGTAGGTTCACTGAGACATATTTATAATTGCTATTGATTCCACTTTCATGAATATCTGATGAGTGAACTGACCCATTACCGAGTTTCGACTGAACTCCTCCTAACTATCTTCAGTCCTCGTTTTTACTGAGGTTTGGGCCCAGGCCTTGGGGTGTCCTCAGTGTCCTCCACTTTTCCTCAGACAATGAATGTTTATATAATAGCCCCAGCCAAATTCTGACCAATACAACATGCAGGCACAAACTTCTTTCACACATTTTCAAACAACATTGAGGTTACTGATAACAATGGTCTGCTAACTTCAATAAGACAAGATGATTCAGCACAGACTCGCATATTGCCAATTAATTACATAGTTCTATATTTACCAGTCCACTCAGCCAAATTGCCAAAAGAACATATAGAGGTGTGATACACATAATACATTGCAAAACTCATTTCTTCTCACTATTTTTCCCCTGTCCCTCTACTTTCTATTTGTGTTTTCCATTATGGCTCTTTCTGCTTTTTGTTCATTCCTTAATAAACTAGTATTAATTCATTCTCTCCACATTTCATTACCATTTCCCTCTCTTCCTTACAGTTCTGCTAGCTCTTCCTCACCTCTGCTCACAGTTTCTCACTTCCTCCTCTTCCCTTTGCTTTCTCATTCTACCTCCCCCCTTCCTTATTTTTTCTTGTCCTCATTTTCTTCTTCGACTCTCTCTCACACACCTTTTTTCTGCCCCCTACTTAGTCATTGCCATCTGACCTTGACGCTCAGCACAACAGTGAAAACTATGGATTTTAAAATGTAGAATCTCCCAGGTTATCTTTGACAATGTTGCCTACCATTTTCACAATTCCAAATTGTGCTGTAAATCACAAGGAAGATACAGATGAGGAAAGTCATTCTACCCACCCAGTTTAAACAGCTTCCCGTCACAGTATTCACTCTGTCATAATTCACACTAGGGACTTTTACCTTTCATCTCCTATCTAGTGTCCATTTAATCAAAAATTTGAGAGTGAAAAACAGTCTTGACTTTAGTTCTAAATGTATTTTACCTTACTTTAGACCTTGTGTTCCCTATTCTGTAGTTATATAATTATGAAGTGGTGGCTTGGAATTATTCCCAAATTACTGTTTGTTTTAAGATTTATTAATAGAATGTCACATTTCTACCAATGGCAGTATGTGTCATCAATCACTATTTTCCTCTTGAAGACTTGATCGTGAGCTGCTTTCTTGAATCACTGCAGTTTGTGTGATGATGGTAATCTCATTGTACTTTTATATTAGGAGTTCCAGGACTTTGATGCAGCAACAATGAAAGAATACCAAAATATTTCCAAGTCAGGGTGGCAAAACCTGAGAGGGGAACTTGCAAGTGCCACATGTCAATCATCCTTGCCCTTCAAATGGCAGAGGTTGCAGGTTTTGAAGGTGGTATTGAAGAACTCATGGCACATTGCTGTGATGTGTATTATAGATGCTCGTCATTGCTTTAAATCTTGTTTTCATGATAGAAATTCTTCCTCCCCCTATTTTACCCCCATGTTACACACTTGTGGGTTTTCTGCACTTTGCTAAGAATTGTCTTGATGGTGTTGATCTCATCTGGGAATATACCTTTCTACCAGTCAGTCATTCCGCACCACCTGCCAGCACACATTACCTCAGAAAACCAGATATGAATATGCCAACTTTAACAGCTCACCCCTATCACCTAGAAGTTAGACTTAATAAGGTCTAATTCTGGATTAGTGGTCCTGGAAGAGCACAGCAGTTCAGGCAGCATCCGAGGAGCAGTAAAATCGATGTTTCGGCAAAAGCCCTGAAGGGCTTTTGCCCGAAACGTCGATTTTACTGCTCCTTGGATGCTGCCTGAACTGCTGTGCTCTTCCAGCACCACTAATCCAGAATCTGGTTTCCAGCATCTGCAGTCATTGTTTTTACCTTAATAAGGTCTAAGCCTATTTCTCAGCTTTTTCATAGGAATTGAGTCAAAATCCTTGAACTCCCTACTCTAAAAAATCAGCCCCATTAAAATAGAAAAAAAATTTCCCTACTTCTCTATCCTCTCAAACATAAGGAATCAATTTGAGTTTGCAAGCCTGTTTCAGCAGTCAGTACTTAACACTGTAGTCAATGTTTGCCCTGAATAACATGTGTCACAACTGTGCAGTATGAATAATGCACATTTTTCAAGAAATAAAGATATTTATGGTATAAAATATGCATCTTGACAAAAAAACCCTCAATTATATTTCAAAAGATTTTCAAGATAGAAAGCCACAGAAGACAATAACCTGTTCCATAGGTGGAATCAAAGTCAACTAAATGGTATTATCTCAGCATTAATCACAAATCAGAAACCCTGAATTATTACCTGTGCTGTGGAATGATTTGTGCAACACATTATAGCTTATAAAATCATAGACACCATACTGCTGGGTTGAACACAATGTGCGAAAGCACAGACACTATGTCAATTGATATGTATTTGCTCCAGTTTTGGTTAACAGCAGCTGATGTGAATTGAGGAAATGTTAATGTCCATGTAGACCTGTAGTGAAGGGATTGTGTGGCAATGATAGTATCCCTACCTCTGAGTCATGAGACCCAGGTTCAATTCCCACTTGCTCCAGAGGTGTGTTATAACTTCCTTGAACAAGTTGGTTTAAAATACTTTTCCATACCATTGGGTGAGAGGGCTGGGTTCAACTCCTACCTATTGCTGAGGTGTGTCATAACAGCTTTGAACACATTGAGTAGACAATATCTGCCCATGTGGCACATTGTAGTGTACCTACCTCTGAACCAGAAACTTGGGATCAATTTCTATCTGTTCTAGAGATGTAAAAAAATGTCTCTGAAGTAGTTGATTAGAAAATACCTGCCTATGCAGGGTTGGCACGGTGGCTCAGTGGTTAGCGCTGCTGCCTCACAGCACCAGGATCCCAGGTTCGATTCTAGCCTCGGGCAACTGTCTATCTGGAGTTTGCATATTCTCCTAGTGTCTGCATGGGTTTCCTCTGGGTGCGCTGGTTTCTTCCCACAGTCCAAAGATGTGCCACATTAAATTGCCCATAGTGCTAGGTGCATTAGCCAGACGGAAATGGGCCTGGGTGGAATACTCTTCGGAGGGTCAGTGAGGACTTGTTGGGCTGAAGGAAATCTAATCCAATCATATAGAAGGGACAGTGTGACGCAGTGATAGTGTCCCTATCTCTGGGCCAGGTTATATATGCCATATCATGTGTCGCTGAACAGATTGATCTGAAAAAAAATCTATACAAAAACTGACGTTACGTTAGGAGCCATATGCTTCATGGCTCTTTGTGTGGTGCAATAGCAACGTCCCTATCACTGAGCAAGGAGGCCTGCGTTCAAATCCCATGTCCTAGTGGTGTGTTGTAACATGTCTGACTGTGTTGATTTAAAAATATCTAAACAATTACTGAGTGCCCTGGAATCTTTAGGGGCTCTTGTGACAGAGGTAGTATCCCTACTTGTTGGTCAGGAGGCTTGGGTTCAAGTCTTAACTACTCCAGACATGTAACATACCTGGACAGGCTGATTAAAATATCTACAATGTGTTATTTAAGGGGTCTTGTAGTGGACAGGTAATATCCATATTTCTGGGTGAGGACGTCTAAGTTCACATCTCACCTGCTTCACAGGAGAATTATAATGCATCCTAATAGATTGAACAAAAATAATTTAGTGCCAAGTAGAAGAGAAGCTCTTATGGCACAGTGGCATGTCTCTACCAGTGAGCCAGACAATTTGGGCACAAGTCCCTCCTGCTCCAGAGGAGTGCTATAACATCCCTAATCAAGTTAATCATAAATAGAAATATGGAAAACAGGAGCAGGAACAGGCAAGAAATATTGGCCCATGTGGAAGAGCCAGTTTCCACCCGTGCAGGCCTGGTCTGTGGAAGGGAAAAATAATTTGCACTTATGCTGCACTGAGTGTTGTGAATGAACTTGTACAGAAGACAGCCCAACTCCTGTTTTCTCCTTTGCCAAATGAATGTTTACCAGATGAATAGTCTAGACACAGCACAGACATTATAGTAACTGATCAGTCCTAATCTATGTCTTGTGCACATAGTGGTACCCCTGGACCAGAAGGTCCACCTTCAATTCCCACTTCAGGAAGTTATAGCTACAGACGCTAGTCATAACACATCCAAACTGGTTCGATTAAAAAATATTCACACTGCAAACAAGAGACTGATCACATCACATTTCTTGGCCTTTTTCCTCCAACCATATGTTCACATGATCGTGAACATGAACATAGTTTCTGCCTCAATCATTAACCACAGGAATGAATCTCTAAATCTCCCAACTTTCTGCACAAAACAGTTTCTTGTGTAATCTGTTCCAAATCTCTTAATCTTGTGACTAAACTCGCCTCGTTCTTAACCCCAAATATTGTAAACAGTCTGGTTCCATATATCCAGACCCAGCCTTTCATAAATTTAAGTACATCAATCTTACCTGAAATCTGTTTTTTTAAGGCTAACAAAATTGAAAAGGACTCTTCATATTTTTATTTCCTCAAACCAGGCAACATCAAAGCGAATCTGTGTAGTATCTACTTGTTACAACCAGGTGAGGGAGTAGGTGTGAATTAACTCCTGTCTATTTACCCCAAAGATTTTAAAAATATTTTTCCTATGTAGTAGTATTACATTTTAACTAAAAATGCAGCTTACTATTATGGACCAAAATTATTGAGGCATTTACAAGGTTTTCTTGAGTAAAAGAAAGGAAAATGTCACTCCTTACCCTGAGACAAATAATAACCTGATATTAAACACAGGTCTAACAGTTTAAAATAGGGACAGTGTGTAGTACAAAGAGAAGGTCAAGAATGTGCAGTTTACAAAATGTCCTCAGAGACCATGAGCTGCTAAAGTCAAACCTGAGACCACGGTTATTTAATCAATGTTTTGTATCGTCAATAATGGTGACATCAACAAATATTCTTGGGTTATTGGAGAATAGATGTTGCTTTATCACTGATGTTGGCTGTCGAAATGATGAGAACAGGAAGCGTCTTTTGGTCTTTGCTGTTAATAATCTATTATTTCTGTGCTCTGCCGAAAAGTGGTTTCCCTGAAATACAGTTCACTTGCATAATCTCGTATCTAGCTCTATTGATTTTTGAAACTGCATAATCTGCAAGTGACTTTCATCTTAACATGTGCAACTTCTAAAACCTAGAAAACAAAAATAGGAGACTAGGGATTTTTCAAATCCGACCGAGTTTCAGTGCTTTTGATAAAATGTTAAATTTGGCTCCGACTTTGGATATCTTACGTTGGTTGCATCAGCTTGGCTAAACCTGGTCACTTTGGCCCAACTCAAATCAGTGTTTTCACCCTTTCTCTTAAAAAGCTTTTTACTGCATGAAAGATGTCAGGTATAAAGTCAGATGAAGAAAGTTAGAAACTGACAGTCTTAATGTGACCATTGTCATGACACTCTCTGAGTCTTCACTGTCCTTAATTTGTGCAATCCACTACTGCAACATAGAACTCCAACCAAGCTATTAGCAAGACTGCTTTTACAGACTCATTGTTACTTCTTGGTTTTCATATTCTATATGTAGAGATAAAACAAACAGGTCTATTGCTAATTTTACAGCCTTCTTGCAAAGTATTTAGCTGTAAACTATTCTTGGTATAAATCATATCATGAGGTGGGCTGTATCTCAGAGTACATGAATCACAAGGAAAACACACCTCACTAAGCACCATAAATGTACAAGAAAGTATTACAGTGTAGTCTGCATCACAATGACAGCAATACCATAGTAGTTCAAAAGTGTAGGTTACATCACAGTGCAGTTTGCACTTCCATCTGCTCTGTGGACTCTGAGCTATTGCTGTTAACATTTTTTGAGCTATCAGCAAATGGCAAGGGTTAGTGGGACAGGTTAACGAGAACTGCTTTGGGTTCATTGGAGTTTTAATTTGCACAGACACGACCCTGGTTCAGAAACATTTAGACAAGAAAACACAACAAAGGCCATTTTAATACCAAGAATAGACAATTGCTCACAGGCATCACATTGACTGAATGTTACCAGTCTTAGCAAATGATATGTAGGAGCCAAATTTAACATTTTATCAAAAGCACTGAAACTCGGTCGGATTTGAAAAATCCCTAGTCTCCTATTTTTGTTTTCTAGGTTTTGGAAGTTGCACATGTTAAGATGAAAGTCACTTGCAGATTATGCAGTTTCAAAACAGAGATATGTTCTGCATGCAATATAGTCAGAATAATGGTAAGGAGAGAAAGGGTGGGTCAGAGAAAAGAGGGGCAGGGGACAGAAAAGAGGGGTGGGGGAGAGAAAGGGGGGG
>NC_057736.1:17199982-17212371 GCF_004010195.1 Chiloscyllium plagiosum
AAGAGGAGTAGGTGAGGAAGTGTGAAAGGTGGGGAGAAAAGGGGGAAGAGAGTTGGGGAGAGAAGGAGAGAAGGGATTGGAATATTTGGGGGGCAAGAGTCAAAGAACAAGACAGAGAGAGGCAGAGTCCTTCTTGGATGTCATATTCAAGAGAGATCAGATATGGAATACAGGAGCATAGATAGACAGACTGTGTGTGAGATATTGAAATATGGAGAAGAAGATGGTTTACTGGATACAATGTTATTATGACTAATTGAGTACTCAGCTAATGTCCTTTAACACTGCTTAAAAAATGATGTCAAAGCCATTTGCCTGGCATTAATCAGGACAGGTTTGCAAGAAAATCAAATCTTAAACTAAAAAGGAAAAAGGAATGAGGGTGCTGATTGGTTGCTAAGTGTACTTTGATTGGAGGAGGCATCATAGCAACTTGCCCAATCTTTTGGGTCAATTCAAGTTTGTAGGCCATATGTTCTGCAGCTGGTGGATCACATCTAACAGAACGTTCCAAGCTTGTTAATAACAAGCAGATTACTGATTGTACCAACCAGCCCATGTCTGCGAAACTCAGAACAATGTCCAACATTAGATGTGATTTCAAAATGGGACAACATTTGGTAAATAATGTTGATTATGGTAAGAATTACACTGAATCACTAAAGATTTAGTCAGGCTCAGGGTATGGCTCACATGTGTGCTGAAATTCAAAGATATTCACACATGCATGCCTGTCCTTTGCTAACAGAAAGTTCAGGATATACAATGCACTTTTAAAAAAAATGAATAAACATTTTGGGCGGCACGGTGGCACAGTGGTTAGCACTGCTGCCTCACAGCGCCTTAAAAAAATGAATAAACATTTGGGGAATAGCCTTTCCCTGGTTCATCATTCAAAGTGATACTGTGATCAGTGAGTTGGCTAGCCTGGTTTGAATTTAAACAAAAGTTTTACAGTTAAGTGTTCTCTGGTGCATTCCATGTGGCAATGCTTTTAATTATCAGAGTTCATTTATCAACCAACCGAACTCTTTTGTCATGCAGTATAAATTGTTATTCCCTTTGAGATTTGGTATTCTTGCAATTCAGTCCTAAGAAATGTAAGACAAAATCTTTAACAGTGTATCCTTTTTTCTAGCAACACTCAAGCACTGTCCAACTAAATATCCTTTGTGGAAGGACTTTCCTTTCTTACCCTGTCTGACCTATTTGTAACTCCATCCCACATCAATGTGGTTAACTGCCCTCTGAAGTGGACTACAAAGCCATTCAGTTGCGTCATCATGAACCTGGGTTGAGCAATAAATGTTATTTATATGCACATCTCAAGAATAACAAAAAGGATTTTGGTTCAAACATAAAGGAAATTATTTAGATCAGTTAAATAATAGTGGCTTCAGGGATCAATGTTCACAGTCTCCATCTCTCAAGGAATATCCTTAGACTCTCGCACTCCAGGTCAGCTGTAAGACATCTCTGGGTTAAGTTTTTAGGCCATCAGAGGAGTGGGTAGTTGAGAGATAACTGATGAAAAGAAAACTGGCTTTAAGGATCAGATTTACATATGGAAAATTCTCAGATTAAAAAGAACAAGATGATAGATGAAACTGCCAAACTGAACTCTCACTTATGAGTGGTGATTGGTAGCTAATCTAAGTCCAAAATATACACAGTACGCTCAGAATATGTAATCAGTTCTATTGACTTTTTTAAAAAACTGTTGGTCGATATGAGAATGAATCGAGTATACCTCCTGTTCCACCCTACCAATAAATTAAAATAACAAAACTGTTCAAACTGGGATGATTTCAATTTATTTAGAAATACCTAAAAGATGTTTGAGATTGACATACAAATTCCCAACATCAACATAAGTGGCAGTTGAAGTGGGAAGAGACTGGAATGTCCTTTGCAAAGATAGTTTAGAAAGCACTTTATGTAATGATCAAATAGAACTGTCATGTAATGCCTCCTAATAAATTTTAAGAAGAAAACATTTTTTGTGGATCTCATCAGCGCTTAAATCCCAGATTTCTAAAAGGAATGTATGTTTCTGATATTTGTTTTGTCTCAACTGCAAAGGTCATCTGGAGCTCATGAGAGAGTGTGTGAATAGGAGATTATATGATTGCAGGGGACCATTTGTCTAACTAGTGAGGGAGAGTGGAAATGTCTGTGAATATGACACAGTGAATAAAGCTTATGATCGTACACATATATGAGTTATACATGTGTACACATAGGACTAAATGTTTGAGTAGAGATGAGATGAGCAAGAGTGAGTGTGAGATATGGGTGTATTTCTCTCATGAGAATTCTGGGCAATGTTAATCTTACTCTATGTTCTAAAAGGATTGCTGTCAGTACAAGCATAGAATCCTACAGCATAAAAGGAACGCATTCAGCCCTGTCATGTCCATGCTATCAAATTGGCTGCCAATGTTCACTGTTGACGAGTCCACAGTGAATGGCCACGTGTCCAGCTATTCAATTGCAATCATGATCAGCACAAAAAGGAGGATATTTCTTTTCTAAACACTGAACGATATTTAATTAAAAGGCTCATATTCATTCATAAACCATAATACTTGAAAAAATCAAATGCCCAGTACTACATATAGATTTTCTGGTGTTTCAGTCCCAATTCCAACCCTGCCACATGTGCTTCACATTATTGGAAATGATTGGCCAAAGTGTCAGGTGGATTTGGATAAATGTAAGGCCAAGCTGTGGCATCTAGTATACCACCTAACTAAACTGAAGACTTGTTCACCATCACTCCGAGGTACTGAATCAAGACCAACAATTGACATCTTGCACTGGCTGCTGCCAATTAGATAAAGACGTTAATTATATCTTAATAACCTCACTCTGGCCACTTAGCCCTGTTAACACTCAATTAGTAAGCAACTGGGAATAAACACATGATTACTGGCAGTAATTATTACCTGTTGCCTTGCTAATATTCACCGTCTGTGATTAGTCAACTTCACTCCTACAAACACACACAGCAGCACTGAAACATAAGTTATTTAAAACACTTCGATGTCAGAGAAATTAAAAAGATGTGGTCACAGACTGATTGAGATCAAGGATGCAAATGCAGACACATGCAACATTTTTCACTCCAGAAGCAATCCTGAACTTGGTCATACAAGTCAAATGCAACAGGATCCACAGTGCCTGCTGCCATTCTTCATCTAATGGGAGCAGGCCAGACAACTGTGAGCAACATCACAGCTAACCCTGTTCTTTATTAATGTACTTTATGAATGGACACTAACAACTGGCATTTAAATGCACCAATACCTAATACCGACATTTTGTCTATGTCCATGCCTAGCACAGTCTACAAGTCACTGACCTCATGTTTAAAGAATATAATCCACTGACCCCTCAAACTGAAGGTGACTGCCTTGCTCCACCGTCTCCTACTGCAGGTCATTGTTTACTGGATCCATTCGAGAAGAGATGGCCACTCACTCAACTCTCCCAGCACACTATTGCCTACTGGATACAGGCAGTGCTCCAGTTCTTTGATGTTCCAGAACAGTACATGGAAATTTCACGCATGAAATATTACTTTAGAAAAATTATGTTCAGCACAAATTATTTACATGACATTTTAACCTTGTTCCATCACTTAATGTGCACTTGAAGTTCAGTCTTTAAACGGACAGGATTTACTAAATGCTCAACTTTATTAGTTAATGATCTGAAATCTGTGGTCAGGATTACACCTTCAACATGTGATAAAAACCCTTTTTCCAAAGCAGTAAAGAGGATGTAGTTATTGTCATTGGGAGGAAAGCAGAGTAAATCTCACACATTGGATCAGGATCAGCAGCAGGAAAGTGGGCATGTTTTTCTCCCTCCCTAACCTCTACCTCAAAAGGTGTCGAGTCATTGTGACTCTTCCACTACTCCAATCAGGTAATTCAGTACAGACCAGTTCCTAAAGCTGGGATTTTGTAATTCTCAGGCTCAGTTCCACGCTGGATAACTTATTTCAGCTGAAATCATTCCAAAATTCAGTGACGAATGAGCAGCACTTCGAAAGCTTGCGATTTCAAATAAACCTACTGGACTACAACCTGGTGTTGTGAGCCTTTAACCTTGTCCACCCCAGTCCAATACCTTCACGCCACTTATTTTGTTGGACAGTGCTAGAATACCAAAGCAGGCTTCTTGCCCAGCCTGCCTCCTCAGATCTTCCCAGGTCACCTGGCCTGATGCTGGACTGAAAATAGAGAGCACAGATAACTGCTTTTGAAGGCCAGTTTCACAGAGTCAGAAATTCTCCCACTTCTGTGCATCCAAGTCGGAACAAAAATCAAGACCACACATGTTTGAAAAATAGGCAAGAAAAGGGGTAAGAAGAAATAAAGTGATAGCATTAATATAATTATTATTGCAAAAAACATTAAGATTTATTTGCAATAAATGGATGTCACTGATGAAGGTAGCATCCATTGTTCATCTCCCAGATGCCCTGAAAGGTAGCAGTGAACATACGACTGAATGTCACGCTAGCTCACTGTTACTTCAGTAAGAGGTTAAACGTTACCCACGCTGGTGCGGCACTGGCATTGTGATGGCTAAGAACAGCAGTTTCCTTTCTTGAAATGATCTCGTCAACCAGCTGTGTTTTTGTGATGTTTCAGTAGATTCAGGGTTATATCGCGTGATGGCAGGTTTTTATTTACAGATTTGTAAATTAACTTAAATTTGTCAAATCACCTTAATGGGAATTTGAACACCGCTACCCAGGAATGTTTAGTGGGGAAATACAGAAGCGCTTATACTCTACTTAACCTCTGCTGCACCCTCCATAAGAACAAAACACATAGGAGCAGAAGTAGTCCATTCAGCCCATCAAGTTCGCTCCATTGTTCAAAAAGATCATGACTGATCTGACAACCCTCAACTCAATTTTCTTGCCTTTTCCCCCATAAATCTTGATTCTCTTCCTGGTTAAAACTCCATCGCTCAGTCTTAATAAACCAGCCTCAACAGCTCACTGCATGAAGAATTCCTCAGAGACAAAATTGCTCATCCCTATTATAGCCTCAGGGAGTATTTGACAGGCCACACCTGGAGCAGTTTTACACTATCTAACCAGTGCAGTGTGTTTGATGGGCAGTTGAGAGGGAGCTTTACTTGATGTCTAACCTGTGCTGTACACACGCTAAGACTGCTTGATGGTGAAACTGTGTACATACAATGGAAAGTGTTCCCTCTTCCAGTGTGAACACCCTACAATTTATTGAAAGCCACAATAATGTAGAAATAATTGAAGGAAAAGAAATGTTCACTTGAAACAGAACCAACAACAATCCTGGAAGTAGAATTAATTCACAGCAGTTACAAAAGTGCTAGTCATCCTCCTGGCAACTTGCGCATCTGCTAAGGCATCATGTTTCATAGCTAAAGCACTGAACTCCACAGATTTATTTTCCTAAATTAAAGGGTCATTAGATGCTCACACTCCGGAAAATTGGAAGAATTAAATACGTTGGCAAAGTTTCAAAACATCTCAATGTGTTTTCACACCACCAAGGAGTAGGGGAGAGGTAAGCAACACAAACTTGATCTCCATGGTCTTGTTTAAGACCTTAGGATGCAACTTTGCTTTTAGAATTCAATGTGACTGACTCCCCAATGGACACAGCTCTGTGGTACCAAGCTCAACCTATCAACAAAGTCCCAGTTTTGTTCCACAATTCATGTTAAATCAGCTGATCTCACTCGAGATGGCACATGCTGGAACAGGACTTTGACAATTGTCTTTGATTCCGTGAGCAGCACCTTCACCTCAGAGACAGACTGAGACCAGAGTGCAACCAATCGAGGTGCAACCTGAATGGATGAGGTGTGTTACCTCCAGGCCGAGATCAATATTAATATGGTCCAAGGAATTCTCAAAACATTGCAACCTGCAACCACCCAAAACACAAGAACTTTTTTTAGAAAGGTAACTGCAATTTAAAATCAGTAAAGGTTTCCTGAGCTTGGATGCAAAGCACGCTGTCTGATCGCTCAATCAGTAGCCATTGATTTGTCACTAATTAAAGATTAACTCAGTAGCATCTACACATTTGCTAATCTGAAGTGAAAGAACCCTTCTCCTTTCTCTGTTTTGGAATAACTTGAAGCAGCAGATAACATGTATGACTAAATCTTCAAGAAAAGTTCCTCTTGTACCTCAGAGAAAGACTTGCAATTATATAACACCATTTGCAATCTCATGATATCGCAAAATACATTAGAGCCAATAAAGTATTTATGAACCTTAGTCACCATTGTAATCTAGGAAATGTTCGTAAGTTCATAAGATACAGGAGCAGAATTAGGCCATTTGACCTATCAAGTCTGCTCCGCCATTTGATCATTGCTGATATGCTCCTTACCCCATTTTCCTGCCTTCTGTTGATATCCCTTCAACCATTATCAATTAAAAATCTGTCAAACTCACTGCCCCAGCATCCATTGCATTTTGGGGTAGCAAATTCCGCAGATTCAGAACCTTTTGGGCGAAGTAGTTTCTCCTCAACTTGTTTTAAATTTTCTGCCCCTTATCCAAAGACTATGACCTTTTCTCCTAGAATGACCAACAAGAGGAAACATCCTCTATTTTATCCACTCCTTTCATCATCTTGAATACTAGGAGAAAGTGAGGACTGCAGATGCTGGAGATCAGAGTCAAAACGTGTGGTGCTGGAAAAGCGCAACAGAACAGGTAGCATCCGCGGAGCAGGAGAATCAACGTTTCTAGTATAAGAGTTTGAAATGTCGATTCTCCTGCTCCTTGGATGCTGCCTGACCGGCTGTGCTGTTCCAGCAACACACTTTTGGACTCATCTTGAATACCTAAATTTGATCTCGCCTCATTCTTCTAAATTCCAGAGAGTAAAGGCCTAGACTGTTCAGTCTCTCTTCATATGACAAACCCCTCATCTCTGGAATCAATCTAGTGAACTTCCTCTGAACTGCCTCCAATGTCATTACATCTTACCTCAAATAAATGCTACCATAAATGTGGCAGCCAATTTTCAAAGATTTTACAGACAGTAATGAGACAATGCTGTTTATCTTAATGACAGCAGTAAAATGTTTCAAGGCACATTACAGGGGTTTCATCACACAAAGTAAAACCCCATGCCACATAAGATGATATTAGGTTAAAAGATTGCAGGTTTTAAGGAGCATGATGCAGACAGGCAGAGGTTTGAGGATGGAATTCCAGAATTCATTGCCTAGGTAGATGAAACAATGGCCACCAATAGTGGGGCAATGAAAATCAGAGTTGCACAATAGGCCAACATTGGAAGTATCCTATTATCACAACAGATTTGTAATTTGGGGGTGATGGGTAAGGTCGAGGCCTTGGAGGGAATTCAAAACAAGAATCAGAATCTTATAAAGGAAGCACTGCTGGTTGTTATTGGTTCATTCAGGATCTATTGCTAAATGGACACTGTTGTATAAGAGTACAAGTGTCTGTAATGACTAATGCTAAGGATTGTACTCAGCCATATCAAATATGATGATGTCACATGGATTCAGACAGGTTAAGAAAAACAGCTTTGGATCTCTGAGGAGTCAGACCTGACATCAAGATTTCAATCATTATCTCAACAACAATGTGTATCTACTCACTTGCTACTTATACCCAACTACCGTCTTGCAATAAACTACATCTTGTTTATCACAAGAACCTCTTCTTATTAGCCAACCAAGTTTTTTTTTCTTTCAGGGCAAGTCCCCACCCTGCAGATTCCTAACCTGAAAGAGGATGGTGGCAGCAAATCTAGCAGATGGATCATGTTGAGCTGTGCCGAGGATTTATCTTTACAACAGACAGTTTCCAGCCTCCTGGACTCAACAAGGAGTTTAACAATTTTTGACCATAAAGCTCTACCCTCATTTTGTTTCTTTTCATTGCTTTCTGTTTGCTCTTTTAAAAATTTCTTTCACTTTGCATTCAGGGCAGTTGTTCTCCAAAAATGCTCAGCTCAGCTGGACACAGTTTGTGTCTTTATTTTACCCATTATCAATGTTTAGCTACTCGATCAATGTAACTTAATCCCTCCTGCCCTCCACTCCATCACTAATCTTCCCTTTTGTTTTTCCTTCCCTTCCCACTTTAACTTGCTCAAAACCTATTACATTTCAGCCTTTCCCCAGTTCTGACAAAGGTCATTGACCCAAAATAATAAACCCAGTTTCTGTCCACAGATTCTATCTGCCCTGTTGAGTATTTCAAGCATTTTCTATTTTTATTTAAGCTCGAGTATCTTATCACTGATGTTTTCAAAAGAGAAAGTCATTAGTCACTTAAATCCTTAAGTAGTTTATTACTTGTGCTCATTAGATTAAACTCATGCTCCGAGCTCCTGGTTTCTAATGAGTTATATTCGCCTGACGAGATAATAAAGATTTCCTGTCTCTATAATGAGCAATGAGGGCCTTAGATTGCCAATCAGGTAACCTAGAACTCTACAGAGGTCCTCCATGACCATCAGTAATGAGTGATGGGGAGCATATTGATGGCTAGTATTAATCAGCTGGTCAGTGCTAACCTGACCATTCCTCTGCTCATACAAATGCAGTGATTGGTGAGGAAGGAGTCAACAACCAAAAGTAGATTGGTTTTACTTTAGTAGAGCTACTGCAGGATTTGATCTTAAACATATTTCCCTTTTGTGACAAAATGCTTGAAGTTCCCAGTTGACTGCATTCTCGGGCAATATTTCCTGAAAATTCTCTACCCTCTCTATTCTCCAAATGAGTGGATGTAGCCTGGCTCATTAAATGTTTTTTGTGCAGTAATTTTCTAAGAGCAGACGTGTACACAGTCTGATCAGGGACTTTCTAGATGCTCAGAGACATGTGACTTAAAGAAACTGCAGCAATGTTTCCTCTAACAGGTTAAAATAACCCCCAGGTAAAAGAAGAAGGTAGATGGGTTACTGTCAGGGGACAGAAAGGGAACTGACAGGCAGTGCTGGGATCTCCTATGGCCGCTCCCCTCAACAACAAGTATACTGTTTTGGATACTGTTGGGGGTATGACTTACCAGGGTAAGCGATGAGGCACAGGTCTCTGGTGCAGAGTCTGGCCCTGTTGCTCAGAAGGGAAGGGGGAGGAGGAGGAGGAGCAGAGTATTAGTTATTGGGGACTCCATAGTTAGGGGGACAAATGTGAAGCTCTGTGGGAATGAGAGAGACTCACGGTTGGTGTATTGCCTCCCAGGTACCAAGGCTCATGATGTCTCTGATTGTGTTTTCAGGATCCTTGAGGAGGAGGAGGAGGAGTAGCCCCAAGTCATGGTCCACATAGGCACCAATGACGCAGGTAGGAACAGAGATGGGGATTTAAGGAAGAAATTTAGGGAGCTAGGGTGGAAGCTTAGAGCTAAAACAAACAAAGTTGTTTTCTCTGATTCCTGAAGAAGGGCTTATGCCTGAAACGTCAATTCTCCTGCTCCTTCTGCGCTTTTCCAGCAACACACTTTTCAGCTCTGATCTCCAGCATCTGCAGTCCTCACTTTCTCAAAGTTGTTGTCTCTGGTTTGTTGCCCTTGCCATGTGTTAGCGAGGTGAGGAATAGGGAGAGAGTTGATCACGTGGTTACAGGGATGGTGCAGGAGGGAGGCTTTTGGATTCCTGGATAATTGGGGCTCTTTCTGAGGTAGGTGGACCTCGACAAACAGGATGGTCTTCACCCGAACCAGGGGGGTAGCAATATCCTGGGGGGGGACATTTGCTCATGCTCTTTGGATGAGTTTAAACTAATTCAGCAGGGGGATGGGAACCGAAATTGTAGTTCGAGTATACGGGAGGCTGAGAGTAGTGAAGTCAGAACTAAGATTTTAAGATCACAAGAAGGCACCAGCAAGCAAGAAGTTGGTTTGAAGTGTGTCTACTTCAATGTCAGGATCATCCAGAATAAGGTGCGTGAACTTGCTCCATGGGTTGGGATTTCGATGTTTTGGCCATTTCAGAGGTATGGGTAGAGAAAAGACAGGAATGGTTATTGCAGGTTCTGGGATTTAGATATTTCAGTAAGAATAGAGAAAATGGTAAATGAGGGGATGGTGTGGTACTGTTAGTCAAGGACAGCATTACGGTTGCAGGAAGGACGTTAGACGGCTCATCTACTGAGGTAGTATGGGCTGAGATTAGAAACAGGAAAGGAGAGGTTACCCTGTTGGGAGATTTCTATAGGCCTCCAAATAGTTCCAGACGATAGGATCGAGAGTGATAGGATAGTTGTTATGGGGGACTTTAACTTTCCAAATATTGACTGAAAATAAAATAATTCAAGTACTTTAGAGGGTCAGTTTTTGTCCAATGTGTGCAGGAGGGTTTCCTGACACAGTATGTAGACAGGTCTACAAGGGGCGAGGCCACATTAGATTTGGTACTGGGTAATGAACCCGGCCAGGTGTTAGATTTGGAGGTAGGTGAGCACTTTGGTGACAGTGACCACGATTCAGTTACGTTTACTTTAGGGATAGAAAGGAATAGGTGCGTACCGCAGGGCAAAAGTTATAGCTGGGGGAAAGGCAATTACGATGCGATTAGGCATAGGATGGGGAAGCAAACTGCAGGGGATGGGCACAGTTGAAATGTGGAGGTTATTCATGGACCAGCTACTGCAGGTCCTTGATAAGTATGTACTAGTCAGGCAGGGAGGAAGTTGAATCTCTTGTCAAGAGGAAGAAGAAGGCTATCGTTAAGATGAGATGTGATGGCTCAGGAAAGGCCAAAAGAGACAGCTAAGAAGAGTCAGGGGGAGACATGAGAAGTTGATGGTAGATAGTATCAAGGAAAACCCTAAGGCTTTCTATAGGTATATCAGAAATAAACAAATGACTAGATTAAGATCAGTAATACTTTTCGTCAGTATTCACACTAGAAAAAGACAATGTGGTCAAGGAGAATACTGAGATACAGGCTACTAAACCAGATGGGATTGAGGTGCATAAGGAGGAGGTGTTAGCAATTCTGTAAATTGTAAAAATAGATAAATCCCCTGGGCCAGATGGGATTTATCCTAGGATTCTCTGGGAAGCCAGGGAGGAGATTGCCAAGACTTTGGCCTTGATCTTTATGTTGTCATTGTCTACAGGAATAGTGCCAGAAGACTGGAGGATAGCAAGTGTTGTTCCCTTGTTCAAGAAGGAGAGTAGAGACAACCCTGGAAATTATACACCTGTGAGCCTTACTTTGGTTATGGGTAAAGTGTTGGAAAGGGTTATAAGAGATAGGATTTATAATAATCTAGAAAGGAATACGTTGATTAGAGATAGTCAACACGGTTTTGTGAAGGGTAGATCGTGGTTCACAAACCGTATTGAGTTCTTTGAGAAGGTGACCAAACAGGTGGATGAGGGTTGATGTGGTGTATATGGATTTCAGTAAGGCATTTGATAAGGTTCCCCATGGTAGGCTATTGCACAAAATACAACTGCTGAACTGATTCAGCAGTTTGAATCAGAAATTGGCTAGCTGAAATAAAACAGAGGGTGGTGGTTGAAGGGAAATATTTATTCTCAAGTTCATTTATTAGTGGTGTACCACAAGGATCTGTTTTGGGTCCACTGTTGTTTATCATTTTTATAAATGACCTGGATGAGGGCATAGATGGATGGGTTAGTAAATTTGTGGATGACACTAGGGTCAGTAGAGTTGTGGATAGTGACGAAGGATGTTGAAGGTTACAGAGAGACATAGATAAGCTGGGTTGGGCTGAGTGGTAGCAACTCGAGTTTAATGTGGAAAAGTGTGAAGTAATTCACTTTGAAAGGAATAACAAGAATGCAGAGTACTGGGCTAATGGTAAGATTCTTGGTAGTGTATATGAGCAGAGAGATTTGGTGTCCAGGTGCATAGATCCTTGAAAGTTGCCACCCATGTTGATAGGATTGCTAAGAAGGTATACAGTGTGGTACCTTTTATTGGTAGAGGGACTGAGTTTCGGAACCATGAGGTCATGCTGCAGTTGTACAAAACTCTGGTACAGCCACATTTGTTGTATTGTATACAGTTCTGGCCACTGCATTATAGGAAGGTTACGGAAGCTTTGGAAAGGGCTCAGAGGAGATTTACTAGGATGCTGACTGGTATGGAGGGAAGGTCTTATGAGGAAAGGCTGAGGGACTTGAGGCTGTTTCATTAGAGAGAAGAAGGTTGAGAGGTGATTTAATTGAGATGTATAAGATAATCAGAGTTAGATAGGTTGGACTGTGAGAGCCTTTTTCCTCGGATGGTGATGGTTAGCATGAGAGGGCATAGCTTTAAATTGAGGGGTGATAGAAATAAGACAGATGTCAGAGGTAGTTTCTTTACTCACAGTAGTAGGGGTGTGGAACGCACTGTCTG
>NC_057736.1:17212871-17244958 GCF_004010195.1 Chiloscyllium plagiosum
TCGACTCTCCTGCTCTTTGGATGCTGTCACACTTTTCAACTCCCAAAGTTAAATAGCACAGGATGTACAATGATTAAACAGAGTAGGAAAGATGCTCTAGCTCTGAGTTACCAATTCTATAGTACAAAGAGTTATTGATTTTTGCATTTTTTCACATTCTATGAATTATCAGCTTGTCCTTTATGCTACAAATCTTCAGTTTGCTATAAATCATGTGGCTGAATTTCCACATTGGCAAACTTCAGATGTTTCAAAGATGATTTTTTAAAAAATCTATATAAGTGTAACAAGTTTCCTTGTTTTCAAATACTTCAACTATACTTTATAAGGCAGAAATAAAATACCTCGGGTTATCCTGATATGTGGCTATAATAAAATTAGAGCGAAATGTTACCGTTTGCTGTTGTATTCAGTTTCCTCAACAATACATACGTGTCAAATGTAGTCTGACAATCAGAAGATGGAAAATAGTGCAGGCTAATGGATTGGACAGGCTTCATATTTGAGGTGTAGTGGGTTGCAGCAGTTATACTCAGAGAGCGTACTGGACTGAAGTGGTAATTTTTATCAGGAGTTTGTAACATTGAGGCCTCCTCCCATGTTAAAAAAAAATTCCATGGATTCCCATAACAGGGAGATTTATGATGCATAAAAAACTGAAGTACAAAATTAAATGTGGCCTTATAGTTCATCTTGTTCCACTTGCGTTAAGTCAAAACTTACAGCTTTTGTTGGACAATGAATCAAGGATCAGTGAAGGGTGCAGTGTTACAAACCTTCTTGTGCCTGCTTTCACAGCTTCATTACTGTCACTGAAAACACAGGTTTAAGAATTTCATGAGAAAAAGAGGCAGGTGTAGGTAGATTCTGCTGGGCCTACTTATTTTTTTTCTTATTCACTCATGGGAAATGGACATTGTTGGCTGGCCAGCATTTTATTGTCCGTCCCAAGCTGCCCTTTGAAAGTGGTGGTGAGCTGCAGCTATTTTAGGCAGATCTATTAAAACCTCCTTGGGGACCCCGGGTAACCACTCACGCATCACTCTGTGCTCCCTCACATACATTCTATGCAAATTTGAAGATCTTATCCTTGTGATTAAGTTAGTTTTATGGCCTCCCTGTCTCTGTAATGCTCTTCAGCTACCCAACCTACCTCCCCAACAATGCCCTCATGTGCATCCCATCATTTACAGAGATGGTTGATGATGAGAATTTTAAGTGAGATGTTAGGGGATCACAAGGCAATGTTAATCAGAAAGCTTGGGGGAGGAGATGGATCATTGGCATTCAGTGCGGGATATATTATAGGCAGTAATTTTGAACGATTTGCACAGTAGTCTGCAAATGCTTAAATAATGATAACATTGTGTCTCTAATGACGCAAAATTCCCTTCTCAGAGTATAAGAAAGTAAGAAAGTAATCTGTCAGGCTAAAATCAACAAAGAAATGGTTCCTCATTCTATATGAAACAACAAATACAACACTCCACTCCTCAGTTTTAATAATTATTTTGTTATGAATAAACTTAAAGAGCCTTTCCATTTATCATGTAGTAGAGTGGGTGTACTAAATCATTTTCAAATACGGGGAGAAGAGACATTTTTTGATCTCACAAGAACCTGTGACTTTGTCAAACTTGAAGACTTCTGGACTAGTTTCCTCAAATTTGGCTGCTGTTGTGTAATGTCTCATGGTCAGTATGCCAGTCTGCCAATAAGAGATATGTTCATGATAGCATCATTGTATAGAGTTCTGAGGGTATAAAGGATTCATGCTCCATCTTGGATCATGATGAGATCACTTGAGGCATGCCACATTACTGGAAACATGGTGTTCAATGCAGTTCTTTTGTAACCTGTTAACATACTTTTAGCTGAAAAATGTAGGGAATGAGAAATATTGTGCTTGTCTGTAATAATTAGCTTTATTCTGTTGGATTCTTAAATCTCCATGCCCAGTTTCTTCTGTTATGTGGGCTAATGAAAACCTTCAGATTAGTTTTAATTTCAGATTTTTATTGAATTCAAAATGACTATGAGGCATCAGCAGAACAGACCATACATGATGCAATTGAATAATGATGGTTGTGTTGTGTTCCTGATTGCTCGCAACCAGCAGCAATACAACCAAGTTGGCAGACGAGCAACAAGAAAAACATGCACCTGTTCAGATCAAGATGAAATGTCAACCTTCCAAAGGGTGGCACTGAAATTTGAAATGTTAACCATATAAACATTGTTCTACCTGATAATTATCAATTTAATGATATACATTCAAGACATGTATAGCTATCTGCTCAGGATAAATATTAACTTTGTAAAATGAGGATATTAGATTATGTCTCATGGCCATTACTGTAGGAGAAAGTGAAGAAGGGCTTATGCCCGAAACGTCGATTCTCCTGTTCCTTTGATGCTGCCTGACCTGCTGCGCTTTTCCAGCAACACATTACTGTAGGAGACATGTTCAGGATATCATAACCTGCGGAGGGTTTAAAGGTCTCATACATCAATACGCCCTAGTATCATTTGAAACTTACACACTATTGGAAGCAAGTTGTTCAATGCTGTCTGTTGTAACCGATATATGTAATATTAAACGTCCAAGAAATCTAATGTTTGTATATAATAATTATTTGTAATAAATGTCTGTTAGATCCTTCAACACCATAATACCCAGAGGCACTTGAGATAGTTACAAGGGATTGCATAAGCATTGCCATATCAAGGTAAACATTGTGCAAACAGCAAACTTATCAGCTGCCCTCAAAACTTTCACTATCCTCCACCGAGTCCACAAGGACACACCTATGGAACCACAACAAACTCTCTCTCAGTGAAAACTGATGTCAGGTAAGACTGAGTCATTGCATAAACTCTTCTTTATTTTCTCTGTTGCAATATTGCACCACACCTTTAGCAAATTACCTAAAGACAAAGAACTAATCCAAATGTGAAACTCTTTAGTCTACGCTGCATTCAATCCAAAACCAAATCTGCTCAGTCATTGAGCTTTATTGTACAGATGGCACTGGTGTGTGCCTCTGCTCAAAAACTGAGCAACAAGTCAACATCGACTCCTTCTCCAAAATGTATGAGGAAATAGGTTTTTCTAGAAATACCTAGAAGGCAGAGGTCCTTTTCCAAGCAGCTCCAACAATAAAATACCTCTCATCCACACATTAAGATCAATGGTGCGATTCTGGAAAATATGGTTAATTTTCCATACATTTGGAACATTCTCTTAACAAAAGCAGACCTAAATTTATTCAAATAATCATCAAAACTGATCTTAACCATCAATTTGCCAATTCAGCCTTAGGCCAACTGAAGAGAAGAGTTTTGAGCACCAAGTTCTTACATTGCAGATGAAAGTAACTGTTTGCTGGGCAACAGCCACTCCCACAATTCTATAAAACTTCTGAGACTTAAATGACCTGTAACAGCCACTTCAAAGCATCGGAGAGGTGCCACCAGCAGTACCTTGGCAAGATCTTGCAAAACTGGTGGCAAGAATTGCTCAACATTGAGGTGCTAATCACTCAAATCCAGCTCCCTGGGACATGCCATTCTTTTGCCTGAGGCCGGACTCCTGAAACAACTTCTCTGCTTGGAGGTCAATTGGAGCAGAAGACTCCTTGGTAGGATGGTTGAAACATTTTAGAAACCTTCGAAGTATCATTCAGGAGGCCAAATATGCCCTCTGAATAATGGGAGACCCTGGCTTATGAAAACAGAGAAGGGATTGTGTTGAGAACATGTAGAGGTGAGGCCAAGACATTGGAGGGAGCACACAAATCTCAAAACAACACATCTCCCTAAGTCTTCAAGCATCAGCTGTCCCAGGTGTGGCAGATCATTCATTGATCTTATCAGGCATCTCAGAAGTCATCTCAACTGGAGTGGGGGTGAATCATTCTTGACCCTAAGGGATGGAATAGTGAGGCAGTAACCCAGGCTGGGAGAGGCATGGATGTAAGAAGTCACACTATTTTAGGACGTGGGGAGAAGAGATGACCCTATTGTGAAAAGGTGACACAACCAGCACTCAGGTAAGAAGGAAGGTGAAGCAAGCATCAAAAACATACAGAGAAGTGAGAAGCAGTTGGGGCCTCAGGCTGCAGGACTGAAATAAACAACCAAGAGTTGGTGGACATCCAGTGAGGGCACCAGCCTGCCCTTCCTGTTCACACACTCAGTTCATTCGCATCTCTACAACCTCATTGCATTCCTTGGCATTACACAGGATGTATTGCAACTCTCAAAAATGTTGCTTTTCTCTAATAAAGCAGATTTCTTTCAGTGAATTCCCCCAGGAAATGTATGAAATTTTCTTTCAATTTAAATTCAGCAAACTTGTGTGCGAAATGAAATGCTCTTATGATTTGCCTTTACAAAGTTTTGCACACTGTAGGAAGTGTGGAAGCAGGTGGGCAAATTCAATGTTGTAAAGCATTTCAAACAGTAAAACATAGATTGGAAAGTACAGAGTACGTAAGTCAACATTCTGAACTTCAATTATATTTGGAGGAGGCTCCCCACCTCTCAGCGATTGAGAACCCTGATGTAGATCGCCTTTGACACAATATTAATTTCTTTCCAATTCACCTCCTAAGAAGCACCTTGGGGAATTTTGCTACTTAATGATATTATATAAGTAAGAGGTGAATGGAGATATGAGCAGTTGGGATTTGCTCAAGATATCATCACCTCCTTGCCCCTTGCTGCTTGCCCTCCTCGACTTTGAATTTTTGTGAGCCACACCAGCCTTCAAGCTGTGGACCCCTGCCCCTAGCAAGAATGTAGATGAGGGGACAGGATTGGCACACCATTAGGACATTGGAAGATTTAAACAGATGGGATTTTTGTCTTTTGATCTGACGCTCACTCAGCATGGCAACAGGCAGCTAACAGAGGAGCAACTGATAACCGTGCCAATTCAATCTTCAGACATATGGCAGCATGCTGAAACCAGGCTCAACTCTGCTTCGATAAAATTCATCTGAACAGCGGCTGCCTTCACTCATTACTGTGGATTCTGCACTGCGGGGGAAGAGGAACAGTATTGACTTCAGCACTTCCAGCACTGCAATATGTCACAGCAAAATACTTGCTATGTTGTAGACCGAATTGGGAATGAGAATCCCATAATAATAATAATTAAAAACACACTCGCCTTTCTCAAATGATCACTGTATAAGTTCACTGCATAGAAAGTGCTCATTTGCATCTAGTTCAAGACTTTGCTGTAATGAGAGGAAGGCTGGGTTGCGAAGCCTCTGCATCAACATGTTTTGCTGACATTCACTGCCCACTTGAAGAATTGCTATTTAGAGGGGACAACAAACAGGCTTCCATTTATACTGCATCCTGCACATCCTGAAGATATTGGATGAGGCATAAATAATGGGCGAAGACACCAGGGAGCACTCCTGTGATCTTCTATGAAATAGTGTCATGGAAATTTTTACATGCATCTGAAGAGACAGCTGTAGCTACATCTAATCTGACACATGGAGCTTGAATCGGACAGCATTCCCTCAGTAGTGCACTGAGTCTGTGCATTAATTTAGATTACCTGCTCAAATTTACTATTCAGGATTAATCCCACAACCTCTTATTTTCTCCAGAAAGAACCGAAGGCTGGGTCACTGAAATGATTCAAGGAGGAGATGGGTAAATCTTTGGTAGGCAAGGCAGTCATGAATATTATGGTTGAGTTGCTTGGTTCCAGACAGGAAAAGCAGAGTTGAGACCACAGTCACATCAGCAACCTCTTATTCAATGGTAGCCCTGAAGGGCCAAATGTCCTATTCCTGCTCCTACATCCTATGTCTCTATGACCTTCTGATTCAAGTACAAGCAGGCTGATATTTACTCAGACATGTTAGCGCAGGAAATCAATCAGTGCAACCATGGTATAGAGAGACACCAGATTAATCAAAGGAGATAATTTTAGCAAAGAGAGAAAAATTGCAAGTACTTCTCCTGAAAGATTCCACCTTCAGCATTGAGTAACAAACTGTAGGCAGGAGTCTATGAGAGTAGGCGAAGAACAAACAAAGACAGTTAAATAGATTTTCTACTCACCCTGATGTCTGTATTTACAGTGTTCTCAAACCTAATGCAATTAACAACACCGTGAGCTTGTCTTTGTCTTCCTCACTCCACTAAATATCTATTAACAATCAATAGCCCGAAGCTTCATACAGTATTCTGAATCAGTTACATTTGCACTGACATGTCTAATTACTCTCTCAGGTTTAAAGACTCAAAATTCCTGTACTACCCTAACCCATTAAAAAAAAGGAAGTGCATACCCAGAAATGGGGGGAAAAAAACAGGAATTAGAAAAAAAAATCCTTAAATCAACCCGCTGTCTCAAACAATGTCATCAGAGTTTACTTTCATTTCACAAATAGATAAACTTTAACCAAGGCTTTCTTGTCATCCAATACTTGTTCAGCTCAAAAGTGCACAGAGGATTACAGGGAATAACAGCACAAATATGCAGATTGAAGAGAGATAACAAGGGCCTAATGACAACAGGCAATGACACTAGGCAATAACAGATTCAATGACACTACCCATGGGATAGTGGAAGAGATTAGAGAAGAATTAGCTGATTTTGGGAAGTAAATCACAAAGAACAATAAATAGCAGAAATGATTATGAGAATTTTTCAGGAAATATCAAAGGGAATAACAATGTCACACATTAATTGCACAAAAGAATTGCTCCAAAAGATAGAACCACACCGAACTAAAAAAAAGAGGCTAGAACTTGCTAGTCCTGAGCATTAATATCTTCATCATCTGAACAAAGGCAAAACAAAAATAGACCAAGTAGCAAGGGTGGGACAAGACAGGAGAGGAAAATGAAGATTTGTGAGCCCGGATCTGGCCTTGGACAAAGTGCTCCAGAAGAAGCCTTATCAACATCCCATACAACCTCAACATGATGTCCCAAATCCTACATTCAAGTCTGTGCAAAATGCTGCCTTAACCACCCTATCTATATGCGACGCAAATTTCAAAGAATTATGTACCTCAATCCCTAGGTCACTCTGCTCTACAAAGCTATCCAGTTACCTGGGAGAAAGGCAGCAGGATTCCCCTTCGGTGGGACAGCGATAGATTGGGTGCGGATGTGTCAATGTGGGGCTTCTCGTTATCTCCCTGGAGAGGTAATGAGACACACCGAAGGCAAGAAACACATAACAAATTAGGAAAGGCAGCCATCAAGATAACCACACCAATAGCCATAGCATACAGCCTAGAAGATTGTCGCAGCCAACTAGCTGAGATTTGATTGCTGTGGGAGTGATTAGAAATCACTACCGATGAATTGGAAAAGTTAAAACTTGGTAGTTAAAGAGCAGGATGCCAGAACACAGGGAAACCTGATCCATATGGGACAGTTTCAGTCACAATTTCAAAGAACCTATTCCAGTGGGAGGAAGGCTGTTGGGGACCGGAGACAGCCTCGGCGTATATTGACATGCTGAAAGAACAGTGTAAGGAGCTTTACAGGTTCTCCAAACCTGCAACACTACTCAATGTACATCAGGCTTTGGTGTGGAGCATTCGAAGTGCCAGGAACAAATTCAAATACAATCTCTAGCAAACCAGGTCTTCACCTAGAATGGGATAGAGTGCGCCTTCAGATTCTTACCTCTCCAGGGAGATAACGAGAAGCACCACACTGACATATCCGCACCCAATCTGCCGCTGTCCCACCGAAGGGGAATCCTGCTGCCTTTCTTCCACGTGACTGGATGGTGTTGTAGAGCAGAGAGACCTCGGGAATGAGGTACACAATTCTTTGACATTTGCGTCGCAGGTAGATAGGGTAGTTAAGGCAGATTTTGGCATACTTGCCTTCACTGCTCAGGCCTTTGAATGTAGGATTTGGGACATCCTGTTGAGATTGTACAGGATGTTGATGAGGGCCTCTTCTGGAGTATGTTATGCAACTCTGGTTGCCCTGTTACAGGAAGAATACTATTAAACTAGAGAGGGTTCAGAAAAGATTTACCAGGATGTTGCAGGGAATGGAGGGTTTGAGATTTTAAAATAGGCTGGAAAGTCTGGGATTTTGTACTGGAGCATAGGAGATTGAGGAGTGACTCTATTGATGTTTATAAAATCGTGAAGCACATAAGGTGAATAACAAGTGTTTTTTCCCTAAGGTGGAAGAGTTCAAAACTACGGGGCATATTTTTAAGGTTAAAGGAGAAAGATTTAAAGAGGACACAAGGGACAACTTTTTATTTTTACACAGAGTGTGGTTCATGTGTGGAATGAACTGACAGAGAAAGTTGTGGGTGCAGGTACAATTATAATGTTTAGAAGACATTAGATAAGTTAATAAATAGGCATTGTTTGGAAGGATATGGGCCAAGTGCAGGCAGATGAGAATAGTTTAATTTGGGAACATGGTCAGTGTGGACTGGTTGGTCTGTTTCCATGCTGTATGACTTTATGACCCTGTGTGTGATTATCTCCCATCAAATGTCTAAGATTGATCTAACAATGGTGTAAGTTTAATATTCAATTCATCATATCCAGCCTTACACTCCTCCCAGACCTTTGTATCTCTCCAGTTCTGGCCTCTTTTAGATTCTCCTTTTCATTCATCCTACCCCAGTGGCAGCATTGTCTTCAGTTGGATAGGTGCTCAGGTTCTGCTTAAACATTTGCTTAAAATTTTTGGAACCTCTTTCTCTCTCTCTCTCTCCCAAATTTAATACCCTCTTTAAACCTACCTCTTTAACAAAAGTCACATATCCTAATATCTCCTCCACTGGCTCAATGTCAATTTTGGTCTGATTATATTCCTATGAAATGCTTTGGGTCATTTACTGCATTCAAAAGATGCTGTACAAATGCAATCTCTCTTTCATCCAGTAAGGTGCAGTCACTGTTGTGGACAATTCAGCAGGGCAGCTACACACAGCAAGGTTATTGATAAAGGTTATTGAATCTATTTGGTGATATTGCAAGAGGATAGAGTTTTTTGCCAAGATATCAGGAATCTTGGTGCCTCTCTTCCCTGGGACATCACAACCAATTTAAAAGCAGTGGTACCGGCAAAGCCTGATTTCAATGGGCTGAAGTTTTCTGGGGAGAAAGTGAGGTCTGCAGATGCTGGAGATCAGAGATGGAAATGTGTTGCTGGAAAAGCGCAGCAGGTCAGGTAGCATCTAGGGAACAGGAGAATCGACGTTTCGGGCATTAACTTCCTGATGAAGTTTTCTGAGAAAAGTTCACAGCATTTGACACTCTTAATGTGAAAATTGTCCAACAGGTTAATAGGTTAAAACAGTACAGCATGAAACTCCACAACTTGTATGTCACTTTGTGGTACTTCCTACCATTTGCTTCCCACAATCAACATCTTACCCTTACCCTCCCAGTTGCATTGCAGTGGCACATCAATTGCCCGTTAAATTTTCTTGATAAAAAGAGAGGACAAGAAATTAACAGCATGTTAACAATGTGACAATTATTCATGGAAGCCCAAACTTCCTCTCTGGTCCAGAAAGGGAGCAATTCAATTGTTCAGGTTCCTTCCTACATGCAATCAATTGTATTAGAACTTTTTATTAAAAATTAATTTGCTTATCCTTATCTCCTTTGTCTCAAGCTCCTTCTTTTCCTCTTTATTTCTCTTCCATTCCCTCTTGCTGCAATTCCCCTATATGCTTCTCAATCCCTACATCTCCTTCTTCAAGGAGCTGGGTTGGTTCCATACTTCAGTGTTGGCCCTGATGCCCAATTACCTTTGTGTTATCAACTCGTACTCATAGGAAGTTCGGGATAGAAATATTTGGGAGCTGAAGAATGTAGGGCATAAGGTTCATCTGAGGACAAGATCTGGCACTCTGCTTCCTCTATAGAGTAAAGATGACAGGGAGGAGAGGATATGAAGCACAAGCGTTTGCTACACACAACAATCAATAGCACAGCTGTTAACGTACATGATAAACTGACAAATTTGTAATCCTTTATGACACCAATGTCTCTCCAGCACAAGAACACAATTACACGAGGAAAGCAACACACGTCTAAACTGGCAAAGCAGCTTCATCAGCCTGACGAGCAGATGGCTGGCCTCCCCTCTTCTCCCTTTTCAGTGTGTCATTCCCACAGGAGTCTACTGATGAAATGCATCGTCTTGTTATTCTGAAATTCACTGCGATTAGGTGTCACTGCTACTAATTCATAAACACTGCAGATAAAGGTCGTCAAACAGGGACAATTGTCAGGACTGACAACTTTATACTCTCACAGCTGACGATCACACACAGTCCTGACTACCTTTTAATTAATGTCAAACGTCTTGTAATGACTGATGTTTAAAAATGAGAAGGGAAAATTAGATATCAGGAAATTGCTGGCAGCCTTCCAGGCTATTAATCTGATATACGACTCCCTTTAATTCTACGACTTTGCAGATATTGACAAAGTTAGACATAGTCACAACGTGAGAAAACATAATTACACATGAGTTGATAGCATCCAGGGTGTGAGTGATTAAAATCTTTCAAATGACTCTTTTACAGTCTAATTAATTGTTGGACTGCTGATTGCAAAATTCTGTGAACAATTTAAATTAATGCCTCCCCTACTGAAAGTTTGGCTGCTTAGACCTGTGGGTCCATTGTAGAACATGAATTGCTTGTTAAAACAAGACAATATTCGGCTTTTTAGCTTTGCCTTCATTAACCTTTCTTGGCACAAATGTCCAAAGAATTACTTTTTCTCATCAACTCTGTACTATCTAACATGGTGCCAGATGCCATGTGGTCCCCTGACCAATTGACCCTATCTAATGGCCAGCAGCAGGTTATGCAAGATACTTCACCCAAGTCTGATCTCATCCATGGTCAACAACAACTTGCATTTGTATAGTGCTTTCATTATAATTAAAAAGGTTGCATTATCCTATAAAATTTGACATCAAATTACATAAGGAAATATTTGGACAGATAAATAGATGCTTGGTCAAAAGCTAGCTTTTAAGGAACATTTTGAAGATTACAGGGGTGAAGTTCGAGGATTTCTTTTGGTGGGGGTGGGAGGAGTAACTAGGTTTGAATCAGCTCTCCAGTCAAAATGTTTAGGACTGTCTGTTTTCTGAAGCATTGTTGAGAAACGAAGGAAGCTAATGTATTGACGTATCTAATGAGCTTGTTTAAATAGAAGACATGGTGACACAAGTCAACAATTGTGAACAAAGTTGAAGAAAGCTTAGAATATAATGAAAATGGATGTGCAAGGGATAGCACTATCTAAAAATAAATACATGGAAACACAGACATGTTGTAATACAGGAACAAGCACTACTCCAGAATGGAAATTCAGGACAAACTTGTAGACATTTAAGCAAAAGTTGTGTGGAGTAGAGGTTAGTTGCAGATGTGAGAGAAGCTTTAAAAGACAGAACATATTCTACATGAGGCTGGTGATATACTGTGGATGAGTATATCATATTTACATGGGATGTGGCAGGGAATTAGCAAAGAGATAGTTTCTAAAAATTCACTCGTGGGATGTGGATATCACTGGCTGGGTCAACATTTATTGCCTGTCCTTACTTGCTGTTGACAAGGTGGTGGTGAGTTGCCTTCTTGGACTGCTGCAGTCTATGTGTTTTAGGTAGACTCACAATGCTGCTAGGGATGAGAAATTAGAAGAAAGTTGAGAATTTACTTGTCGATGAACCAAGCAGGGTGTCCAAGAGAGTCTTGGTCAGCTCAAGGACTACCATCACTACAAACTCTGCAGCAGTCCAAGGAGAGTGTCACCATCAATTTTTGGGGCAAAAGCAAGGAAAGATTTGCAGTTATGTAGTGCCTTTCACAACCACCCAACATTTTTGTTTGTAATGAATCTTAAGAAGTGCTATTAAGCATAGTCATTGTGCTAGTGTAGAAAACATGGCAGCCAATTTATGTACAGCAAGATCCCACAAACAAGATAATAATAATAATCAGAATACCTATTTTAGTAAGGCTAATTGAGCAATAAATATTGGCTAAGACAATAGGACAAGGCCCCTGCTCTTTTTCAAATAGTGTCCTGGGTTTCTTTACATTGAAATAGGCAGATGGGGATTCAATTTTCTGTCTCATTCAAAAGGGAGCACCTTCGACCGTACAGCACTCCCTCAGCACTGCACTGGAATACCAGTCTTAGTACATGTCTTCGAAACATAACTATTCATCTCTTTGGGACTGTTCTGCCATATGATATGATCATCCTTCTCCATACCCTTTTCTTGCTTCCTCCCTGGACCCTTTGGTTCCTTTAGCCCGAAGAATTAAATCTAACTCCTTCTTGAAAACATTCAATGTTTTGTCCTCAACTGCTTTCTGTGACTGAGAATTCCACAGGCTTATCACCCTCTAGGTGAAGAAATTCCACCTCCTCTCAGTTGTAAATATCCTACTCTGTGACCTTAGACTGTGGCCTCTCAGTTTTTGATGCTCTGGTCATCAGGACCATATTTCCTGCATTTACCTGTCAAATCCTGTTAGAATTTTATAAGTCTCTATGAACTTCCCTTCCATTTACTTCTGCAAATACAGTCCTAACAGATTCAGACTCTTTATACATCCTCCTTATCATTCCAGGAATCAGTCTGGTAAAGCTTTGTTGCAGTCCCTCTGTAGCCAGAGTATCCTTCCTCAGACAAGGAGAGGAATCCTCTCACTTGAATCCTTTCACTATGAAAGCCAGCACACAATTTGCCATCTTCACCGCCTACTGTACCTGCATGCTTACTTTCAGTGAGTGGTGTACAAGGACACCCAGGTCTCATTGTACCTCCCCCTTTCCCAATCTATCTCCATTCAGATAATAATCTGCCTCCCTCTCTTTGCTACCAAAATAGATAACCTCAAATTTATCTACATTATACTGCACCTACCATTACTTGTCTACTCACCCAAATTTGTCTAAATCACATCCTCTCATCCAGCTTTGTGTGCCCGCAATCTTGGAGGTGCTACACTAAATTCCCTCATCTAAACCATTAATATATATTGTGAATTGATGGACTCTAAGCACTGATCCCTTCAGTGTGCACTAGTCACTGCCTGCCACTCAGAAAATGACCCATTTATTCCTACTCTATTTCCTGTCCATCAACCAGTTCTCAATGTATGTCAGCTTTTTTTTGTCAGCACACTACATCAATCCTTCGTGCTTTAATTCTACATGTTAACCTCTTACGTGGGACCTTATTGAAAGCCTCCTGTAAGTCTAAAGAAACCATATCCACTAGCTCCTCCTTATCATCTCTACTGGCTACATCATTGAAAACTCCAGTAGAGTCAAGCGTGATCGAGTCCTGGAGTGGGTCTGGAACCTGAGCACTAGGATTGACAATAAACAAAGTTTTGACAGCACTGACCATATTCAGAGAATATATTTTCAGTGAATGAGTGGGAGTGTAAAAATAAATCAGGGTGCTTATGATATCATTTAAGCAGTGTGATATCATTTAAGCCTTACCAGATGCTTGCCTGCTTTGAGCCTCTCCTACACCTTCTGTTAATGTCAGGGCCAGCACTTCCCTTTCTCCTCATCTCCAACAAAGCTTGTTGGGAAGTCACAACAACATAAAGCATAATTTGGACTGTTCTTCGGGAGTCTCATATGTTGCCAGCTACTTGGTGATACTAACACATCTGGTGAAGCCAATTGGCCAGAAAGGTATCTGATAAATTTGACAATGTTGTCAACTATTGAGCTCCACATGATGAAGAAACAGGAGTCCTTGCTCCACCAGTCCTCAGAGAGGTTTTTGGCCTCAATTGCAATCCCAATTCTGCAGTGTCCCTGTCAGCTCCCATTGCAGCTTGAATCCATTAAGGCTCCTCTTCATGTGTGGGTCTCTATCTTTATGTGTCTAATCTGTCTCACTCATTACACTCCACCTCTATACCAATCTCTCATGGTCACTGACACCCTAATCTCTCACATACTGTCCCTCCCCTCATAAATTCAGTGTAATCTCTTCATACATCCTGTTCTTCCAATTGCCATTTCATTGCAGCACCAGTCCTCCTTGCTCCTTGTTCCATTCTGATGTCCCACACATCTCACATATACAGGGCCCATCCTCAAACTCTGCAGTCGCAACCCTTTATGCTTGTCTCTCTGCTGATTTCTGAGATTATTGCTGATCAGTACAAATATCTCTCCAACAATCACAATTCGTTAAACGTATGCTTCCCTCCAACCCTACAGGTGGCACGGCAGCACAGTGGTTAGCACTGCTGCCTCACAGTGCCAGGGACTCAGGTCCAATTCCAGCCTTGGGCGACTGTCTGTATGGAGTTTGCACATTCTCCCCGTGTCTGCGTGGATTTCCTCCGGGTGCTCCGGTTTCCTCGCACAGTCCAAAGACGTGCAGGTCAGGTGAATTGGCCATCCTAAATTGCCCATAGTGTTAATGCATTAGTCAGAGGGAAATGGGTCTGGATGGGTGACTCTTCGCAGGGTCGGTGTGGACTGGTTGGGTCGAAGGGCCTGTTTCCACACTGTGGAATCTAATCTACCAAGTGTGGTCCTGATTTTTGACACCTCTCCAATCCTGCTCCCTTCAGAATTAATATACACCTAGTTCACTGACTGCAAAAGCTCACCTGTTATTCATTCCATTCACTAAGCCTACCATCAATGTGATTGAGTTCAATGATTTCCTGTTGCTATGAATGGCAGAGTCTCCATTGCCTTTGCCTTGCCAGATGCTTGCCTGCTTTGAGCCTCTCCTGCACCTTCTGTTAATGTCAGGGCCAGCACTTCCCTTTCTCCTCGTCTCCAATAAAGCTTGTTGGGGAGTTACAACAGTATCTAGCATAATTAGAATTAATGACTAAAATCAGGGTGCTGACTAATTGTGGATCAGAATCACTGTATTTTGTGCATATGGCAGTCTAAGTGGGCATCTTTCTAATAGTGCCATAATTCATTTTATTTAGAGAAACTGTGCTTATTACCCAAGTTAATGAGACATAAAATCAAACGCCATTACTTAGAATGCAGAAATTTAGGATTTTGAGATTTGATCCAAGCTACTGTTCATCATTCACTGGACACTGTAATGAAACTCAGATTCACTCTCCTCTAAAATGCTGTTTAAAGGCGTGAGGAAGTGGGAACAAAAAACACACACAAGTTATTTCCAGTGTCTGCATAAGGGCCCAACCTGACAGTCTCATAACAACAAGACATTGTATGCTAAATAGCAGAAGCTGCATTCTACAGACAGAGCTAACCAATCCCACAGTGGGTGCACCAGATCTTAAGCTGCAAATCTGCCACATCCAGTTATTAATGGCAGTAGACAATGACACGACTAACCGGAGGAGGAGATCTAACAAACATCCCTCATCCTCAATGATTCAGAAGCCCAGCAGCTCAGTGAAAAAGACTAGGCTGAAAACTTAATTAATCACTATCTCCAGCCTCCCCCAACCTTCCATGGCCTATTAACTCCCATTTTCACTGAGAAATGCTAACTAGATGATTAACCTCAGTCTTTTCCAGAAATATCTCACTGATCCCAATTTCCAAACAACTTGATTTACTTGGGTTTCTTCCAGGTTTTCCGGTTTCCTCCCACAATCCAAAGATGTACAGGTTAGGTGAATTGGCCATGCCTAATTGCCCATTGTGTTCAGGGGTGTGTAGGTTAGGTACATTAGTGAGGGGTAAATGTAGAGTTAAAGAGTTAGGGGAATGAGTCAGGGTGGGATATTCATCAGTGAGTCAGTGTGGACTTGTTGGGCCAAATGGCCAGTTTCCATACTGTAGGGATTCTATGCTTTCTATAATGTCAAGAAACTTCCAAAGGCACTCATTATTGAAAAGACTAAGGTGCTGACAACATTCCCATTTTAGTGCCAAGGCTTGGGCTCCAGAACTGGCTCCATCTCTATCATAGTTGTTTCAGCTACAATATTGGCATTAACTAGACAACATGGAAAATTGCCCATTTCTGTCCTGCATATAAAAAGCTAAACAAATCTAATTCAGAAATGAATCCAAAAATCTACTCTCATTTATTAGCAAAGTAATGGAAGTTGTCATCACCTCAATGACAGTTGTAAGCAGTGGGTGAGCCAGAGATACCCAGGGCTCCATGTGCACAGGTCCTTCTTAGGGGTTGGACAGGCTAAGAGAGCAGTTAGCAAATCAAATGAGATTTTGTCATTCATAAATGGAAGGAGAGTACAAAAGCAGAGAAGTATGCCAAATAATGTATTAAACTTTGGATAGGTCACAGCTTGAGTAATGCATCCAGTTCTGGTTACCACAGTTCAAGAAGGATGTGATGATGTTTGAGAAAGAGTGCAGAAGAGGTTTACAGGAACGGTTTCAGAGAGGAGTAGTTTTTCTGACAAAGTCAGCTGAAGAGGCTGGCATTATTTTCAAAACATTTTATGGGAGATTTGATTGAAGTGTACAAAATCATGGCAAAGATGACAAAGTCAAACTCCAGCGAAACTACAATGAGTGTGAACCATGGGTGGTGGGGTGAGGAGAAGAATCCTTTACTGGGTGAAGTCTACTTAGCACAAAGATGTGGTGGTTGGTAGCCAAATCATTAAGTGCTAGGTTATCTCTGCAGGAATTCCTCAGTGTAGATATTTTCTAATCAACCGACTCAAAGATGTTATTACACACCTCTAAAGCAAGTGGCACAAATCTGGACTTCCTGGTTCAGAGGTACGGACACCTACCACTGCAGCACAAGAGCCTCAATTCCAGATGGTAGTGTCCTAGGCTCAACCACCTTCAGCTGCTTCAGCAATAAAGTTGCCTCTATCGAAAAGGTCAGAAGTGAGAGTGATGCTTGCAGATAACTGTACAAAGTTCAGCACCGTTCATGACGCCTTAGATACTGAAGCAATCCTTATCCAAATTCTGCAAGACATTCACAACTTTCAGGCTTGACCTGATAGGTAGCAAGTAGAATTCATTGACAATAATGACCAAATAAGTGGCATTTAAAAACTAATCTTTCTAAAAAAAATTGGAACTATTAGACCAGGAAACTGGAGAGAGCTCCATTGTTCATCTTCAGATAACACAATAGGATATTTTACATTCACCTGACAAGACAGACAGTTCTTTGTAAGAGTTTCTATGGCAACAGTTGAATGTGTTTGTGCAGGGTTTTTTTAAAAGAAGAAGTAATACACACCTGTGGGAGTTTGTTGGGAATTAAAACAATGACCAGGCTTCGGATCAGATTTCAAGAATGCAAAACATATTGGGTTATTGTGAGTGCATAATCTCATGTTCGAGCCATGTGTTAGCACATAGCCCTCTTATTCCAGGACTAGAAGATTGTGAATTTGAGTCGAACTCTAGTGATAAAGGCAGAATATGGACTGATACTCCAGTAGGAGTGATGAGGGAGTATTCCACAGAGGACCCGTCTGCCCAGTCTAACTGGGGGATGCAAATCTTAGTCACAAACAATCTTGTGTTTATCAATGATCACTGCAGATTGATAATGGGAATCTCTAAGAAGGCCTTAAAAGTCTCACCTATGAACTATAATTCACAAAGACAACCCAAGATCTCACAGGCTACGTGCACAAGGGCAGGTAGCGGACTTTGCCTCAGACTGAACTGTAACAATTCTCTTCTGCTCATGGCTGCTTCTCTTGGGAGATGTGGCAGTGGAGCTGAGGAGACTAAGTATTAATAATAATATATAGCGCTTACAATCACCTACTGTATTTGTTCAATATGGCTTATGCTGCACAGATCAGAAGGAGGTTCCCTGCGTACAGGTTTATTTATAGGCATTCCATGGTCCTTCATGTCCCATATATCAGGGACTATGCCAAAATATCATGTGTATGATATGAATGTTGACAACTCATGTTGCTAAGGACTAGTTCTGTTTCTGATATTCTCCACACAGGTTTATTGCAACCGTGACCGATGCATCTGACCACAGCAGGACCTATTGTCACTGTGGTTGTCATGGTTGTGATGGTATGAAGGTGCACAGAAATGGAGGAGGAGGAGCAAGTGTACCAGCAAGCCCAAGACCAGCGACAAACTTGTAGGGTTGCTGAACAGCCTTCATAGGAAAAGACTGCTGATTGGGGTCCCCTCAGGACATGCAGGTGGTACAAGAGGCCCAGAGTCTATCAACTTTGATGCTATTTTATTCAGATAAGCAAGGTGCAATGCTGTCACAGAACAATGCAACTGCTGAGATGGGACCTATGACCTAAAGGGATGGCTAGCCATTCTATCCCTGGGCCCATAAAGATGACAACTGTGTTAAATCTTTATGAAACTGACTGTTTTCAAGCATCCACTGGGGCTCTGTGTGGATTGGTCAATCCTCATGCAATTTGTACCAGATCTTCATCTCATTTCCCTGTGAGAGAGTTAGTGCTAGTTATTTGCCAAATAGCTGGCTTCCCCCGGTGCAGAGCATTATCAATTGCACATATTACTTTGAGAACACCGTATTGTAATGCAGTTGATTTCATCAACAGAAGAGGATTCAATTCTATCAATGTACCAGTCATCTGCGATCATCAGTATCGCATCTCAGAAGTCTGTGCAAGGAACACTGGAAGCTTCAATGATGCCTATATCCTAGAGAACTTTCATGTTCCTGTTTCTTTTCAAGGGCAGCAGATGCACCGGAACACCACGACCCTGTAAGTTCCCCAATCAGCCATTCAGAATTGGAAATACATCACAATTTCTTCACTGTCGTTGGGTCAAAATCTTGGAATTTCCTCTCTAATGGCATTGAGGGTCAACCCACAGCAGGTGGACTGCAGCGGTTCAAGAAGACAGCTCACCTCCACCTTCTGGCAATAAATGCTGGCCAGTCAGTGAACACCCACGTCACTGGAGTGAATTAAAAAACAATTACCCAGAGGGAAGTTAACAGTAAACCACATTGCTCTGGATCTGGAGTCAAATGTCGGTCAAAACAGAGAAGGATGGCAGATTTCCTTGCCGAAAGGACATTAATGAACTGCAATACTATCGATGGTAGATACGTGGTTGCAATTGGGGTGGCTTTTTGTTTAAGTTTTTTTAGTTGAAGTCTACCAATGGTGAGATTTGAACCTATGTTCCTAGAAAATTAGCCTGGTGCTTTGGATTCCTAGTCCAGTGACATTGCCCCACCACATTCCCCATAAGATGGCAAACAAAGAACCTTCAGGGATTCAAATGGACAAACATGTTGTGGATAGGGAGACAGAAAGAGCAATAAAGCAAGGGAAAGAAGCTGGATCAGAGATAAAAAGCGTTACAAGTGAGTGCAAGTGACACAGATGAGAGAGAGAGAGACAAAGAGAAAGAGAGAGAGACACAGAAAGAGAGGGAGAGAGACAGAGAGAGAGAGAAAGAGAGAGACACAGAGAGAGAGAGAGACAGAGAGAGAGAGAGACATAGGTCAGGCAAGTTTTAATGCTCATCTGCTGAAGTGTTTGAAGGAGCAACTTAGTCAATGAAGTGTTCCTCTTGGCAAGCTTCCCACAAGCCTTTTACGATAGCTTGGAGTTGAAGGGATTGCAGTGATAAGACTGAGAGAGTAGTTGGGTGGGTAAGAAATTACATGGAATGAAATGGAATGAAGTTAAGATTCTGTGGTTAATTTCAGTGCTGTAGGGGATGTCCATTGGCCAAGGAGTCCTGTTCTGTTTCTACACTCACCCAGCCTCGATAAAACAACAGTCAGATGGTGTGCTTTCAGAAGTGACTGGAAATGTCTGGCCATGAGGAAGGTGCTGGTGAGGGCCTAAGAAGCAACAATTCCTCATCTCTCAGGCATAATTATTTCCCTTCTCCTGTCACTGAATGACCTTCCCCAGGGGCCACCAAAAGACAAAGCTTTACTTATATATAAAATAAAATCCAACCAAGGTTAGCATTACCCTGGCACCTTCTATCAAACATCAGGACTGACAAATCTTTTGCTTTGATCACTGAGGGAGTTTTGAGACACAGCAGAACTGTCAGGCATTTTATACTTAATACCAACATCAGGTGACAGCAAGATGTCCTTCGTGACTTGGGCTTTTGCTTCACTAACATTTCTTAAAAAAAATTGCCACTTTCAGAGCTAACAAAAGAAATGGTGGTTGCATAAGGAGGTAATGATGTTTGAGAATAGATCTGACGTGACAGTCTTATTAACTTTCTGGATGCAATGACCTGTTCATTATACTGTGGATGAGTGGAAGCCGGGAGGATTACAGGGCTGTAAGTGAATCGAGGGTGTCAAATCCTATCCCTGTTCACTGCTGCGTTGAATGTTGAGTTGAGGAAAAGCAAGTGCGACAGTAAAAAAGACTCATTGATGTATCTTTCACAATCTTAGGAGTGACAAAGCCCCTTACAGTCAATCACTATTTTGTAGTGTAATCACTGTAGTAATAGAGGACAAGCAGAAGCCTATTTGCATAGAGCAAGCTCTCACACATGACGAAAGGATAAATGCTAAGGTCTCTGTTCTAATGATCTTGATTGTGGGAAAAGTATTGGTTATGACACCAGGAAAATAGCCCTGTGCTTCCTCAAAGAGTGCCTTGAGATTTTTTACAAACATCTAGGTATACATGTTAGGTCTGTTTAATCTCTCAGCTGGAAAGTGGTACAAAGGGCAAGGCTGAAGCAGGCTGGATTTTGTGCTCAAATTTCTGGAGAGGAGCATTAATTCCAGAACTTTACAAGTCAGAGGCAGGAATACTGTCATTGGGATACTAGGAACATATGGCTACATACTTACATCCTTGCATAGGAGATGCTAGTTAACTCTCATCAGTTGAGCTGTCCTTGGCATGTGGAAGATCTGTAGAAGAAAGGCAACATTGCTCGCCCTTTAAAAGCACCAAAGCAATGGCCAGAATGTGAAAAGGTAGAGACAACTAGTTGGCCTACATTGTGGACATTGATCAAGTTAGAAGACAGTGTGCAGAGGCAGGGGGCCTTGGAAGAAAAGGTAGTATCAGAACATCTGAGAAAGGCTCAAATGAATCAAGTGATGGGTGTTGCACAAGGGTGCAAGATTCTGAAAGCATTAATCGCCAAGAGTGCTTTAAATACTACCCATGATGACAATGTCATACAGAACTGGTGGGAAAACAGCTTAGGACCTCAAAAGAGGAAAATCCATCATCCACATTAAAGAACAAAAACAAAGAACAAAGAATAGTACAGCATAGGAATAGGCCCTTCAGCCCATCGAGTCTGCCCCAACGTTTGATGCCTTTCGAAAGGCTTATTGCCTCCATGTGGTCTCTATCCTGTGATTCCCTGCCTATTTGTGTATCTGTCAAGATGTCTCTTAAGTGGTGTTGTATCTGCTTCTACCACTTCCTCTGACAGCACATTCCACACACTTACCACCTTAAACTTTGTAATTGACATTTCTACCCTGGGAAAAAAACACTCCAATTATCCTTTCTATCCATATCTCTCATAAATTTGTTTTTGTTTTCCTCCAAGGCCCCTTGCCTCTGCTGCACACTCTCTTCCAACTCGTTCTCTGTTGATTGAATGTAAATGTCCACAATGTAGGGCAACTGGTTGTCTCTACCTTTTCACATTCTGGCCATTGCTCTGGTGCTTCGAACTTCTATCACATGCCGTGGGACAGCACAGTGGTTCAGCGGTTAGCAGTGCTGCCTTACAGTATGAGGCACCTAGGTATGAATCCACGCTTGGGTGACTGTGTGTGGACTTTGCACATTCTCCTCATGTCTGTATGGGCTCCCTCAAGGTGCCCTGGTTTCCTCCCACAGTCCAAAGGTTAGATGGATTGGCCATGGAAAATGCAGGGTTACAGGTATAAGTTTGTAGGGGAGTGGGTGAGCACTTTTCATTGGGATGCTTTTCAGAGGGTTGCTGTGGACTTGATGAGTCAAATGGCCTGCTACCACACTGTAAGGATTCTATGACTCTGTCAGGTCGCCCTCAGCCTCCAACGTTCAGGTGAACAGAAACCAAATCTGTCCACCAAATATCCTCCAAATATCCTCCAAACCAGGCAACATCCTGGTAAACCTTTTCTGTACCTTCTCCAAAGTTTCCACATATTTCCAGTACTATGGTGACCCGAGCTGTACGCAACGTTCCAAATATAGCCAAACTAAAGTTCGATACAGCTGCAATGTGACTTGTCAATTTTTATACTCTATGCCCAACCAATGATGGCAAGAATGCCATACACCTTCTTATCGACCTTATCCACATATCTTGTTACTCTCAGGGAACTGTGGACTTATACACCTAGATTCCTCTAAGGGTTTTGCCACTTACTGTATCCTTACTATCTGCATTAGACCTTTGTCCAGATTAAATTCAATCTGCTATTTCTTTGCCCAGTTCTCCAGCCTATCTATACCCTGCTGTTACCTCTGGCAATCCTCCTCACTATTCAGCTCCCCCAATCTTTGTGTCATCCACAAACCTCCTAATTGGACCACCTACATTCTCCTCCAAATCATTTACGTATATTACAAACAACAGGTCCCAGCACTGATCCCTGTGGCTCATATGACAAAGGAGTCATCAAAGGGAATGAATACTGAGCTTACTAATGCTTGGGAAGACAGAACAGTGCAGGACAGAGTGGAGACTATCTAATCTGTACAGCTTAGAGCAGGTATTTCCACTGTCCTGCTCCATTTTAATGTTGATCCTCATATCTGCTTTAAGAATTTGACTGAACTACTGAAACTATTTTATTCCACTTCACTTGGAAACTATGAATCAGAAAGAAAAGCTGGCGGAGTGCTTAAAAGGCAGGTAATGCACAACTGTGCTCCTTGTTTAAGAATAAGAACAGAAGACATGGGGAAACTGGTCTGGCAACATCTATGGAGGGAGAAACAGAGTTAATCTTTCAAGACCAATATGATTCTTGTATGGAACTATAAAGAGAAATGGAAAAGTGATGCATTTTTCAATTGCATTTTGGATTGTACTTTCCTGTTGTGTTTGCTATCGAAGTAATATGATGAGAATGTTAAGAATAAGCTGCAGTTTAGGCCAATATGCTCATGCCCTTCTGTAACTACTATTAATTCCCATAAAATAATCACTGGGATTCAATTTTCTGGGAAAAAAATAAACTGGATGACAGAATATGATCAGAAAACATAAATAAATATCCTGAAAGCCAAAACATTTCAACTTCTGACTCTAATGCAATGAGGGGTACGTCGGCTTCCAAGAGATAAATTGTGTTAGGGGATTCTGTAGTCCGAGGTACAGACAGACATTTCTGTGACCAGCAGAGAAAAAGCAGAATGGTGTGTTGTTTCCCTGGTGCCAGGATCAAGGATGTCTCAGAGAGGGTGCAGAATGTTCTGAAGGGGAGAGGGGCCAGGAGTTCATTGTCCACATTGGAACCAATGACATAGAAAGGGAAAAAGTTGTGATTCTGAAGGGAGATTACAGAGAGTTAGGCAGAAATGTAAAAAGGAGGTCCTCAAGGGTAGTAATATCTGGATTACTCCCAGTGCTACGAGCTAGTGAGGGCAGGAATAGGAGGATAGAGCAGATGAATGCATGGCTGAGGAGCTGGTGTATGGGAGAATGATTCACAATTTTGGATCATTGGAATCTCTTTTAGGGTAGAAGTGACCTGTACAAGAAGGCCGGATTACACCTAAATTAGAAGGGGACTAATATACTGGCAGGGAAATTTGCTAGAACTGATGGGAGGATTTAAACTAGTAAGGTGGGTGGGGGGCAGACCTAGGAGATAGTGAGGAAAGAGATCGATCTGAGACTGCTACAGTTGAGAACAGAAGCGAGTCAAACAGTCAGGGCAGGCAGGGACTAATAAATTAAACTGCATTTATTTCAATGCAAAGGACCTAACGGGGAAGACAGATGAACTCAGGGCATGGTTAGAACATGGGACTGGGATATCATAGCAATTACAGAAACATGGCTCAGGGATGGGCAGGACTGGCAGCTTAATGTTCCAGGATACAAATGCTACAGGAAGGATAGAAAGGGAGGCAAGAGAGGAGGGGGAGTGGCATTTTTGATAAGGGACAGCATTACAGCTGTGCTGAGGGAGGATATTCCCAGGAATACACCCAGGGAAATTGTTTGGGTGGAACTGAGAAATACAAAAGGGATGATCACCTTATTGGGAATGTATTATAGACCTCCCCAATAGTCAGAGAGAAATTGAGAAACAAACTTGTAAGAAGATTTCAGCTAACTGTAAGAATAATAGGGTAATTACGGTAGGGGATTTTAACTTTCCAAACGTCGACTGATTAAGCAGTGGCAGGCATTTAAGTAAATATATCATAACATTCAGCAAAGTATTATTCCAGTCGAAAAGAAGTACTCAGTGAGAAGGATGAACTACCCAGGGCTAACAAAGGCAGTCAAGGAGAGAACAAAATCCAAATGAAGCATACAATGTGGTAAAAACTTGTGGTCGGCCAATGGATTGGGATTTTTTTCTTAGAACCACTAGAAATACAAAAACAAACAGCAAGAGCTTCTATGGGTATACGAAAAGAAAAATATTAGCTAAATATAAGCATGGGACCCCAAGTGAGGCTATAACAGGAGAATTGATAACAGGGAAATGGAAGACAATCTAAACTAATCTGTTTCATTAATCATCATGGTGGAGGACATGTCGGAGATATCAAATAAGCAGGCTGCTGATGAGAGGAAAGATCCTGTCACTGTCTCTTTATCATAAGAGACAAAGTATCTGACAAAATAATGGGACTAAAGGCAGACAGGTTGCCAGGACCTGATGGCCTGCATCCAGGGGTTTTAAAAAGATGTGGCTGTAGAGATAGTGGAGGCGGTGGTTGAAATATTCCAGAACTCTCTAGTTTTTAGGATGATTCCAGTGGATTGAAAAACTGCGAATGTGACGTTCCTGTTCAAGAAGAATGGAAGTCTGAAAGGAGGAAATTGTAGGCCAGTTGGGTTAACATCTGTTATTGAGAAAATGCTCGAGTTCATTATTAAGGAAGAAATTGCAGGACATGTAGGAAAACTTAATACAATCAAACAGAATCAATATGGTTTTATGAAAGGGAAATCATGTTTGACAAACTTGCTAGATTTCTTTGAGGATATATCAAGCAAAATTGATAAAGGAGAGCAGGTAGATGTAGTGGATTTGGATTTTCAGAAGGCAGTCAGTAAATTGCCATATAAAAAAGTTATTACACAAGATAGGAACTCACAGTACTTGGAGCAATGCATTAGTATAGGTTGACAATTGGTTAACATGCAGAAGACAGAGAATTTGGATTAATAGGCCTTTTTCAGTTTGGAAATACATAACTAGTGGGGTGCTACAAGGATCAGTCCTAAGGACTCAATTATTTGCCATCTAATGCAGAGTGTAATGTATACCAATTTCCTGTCAATACAAAAATAGGGAGGGCATATTGTGATGAAGACTTAAGGAATCTGCCATGGCTTATGCCCGAAACGTCGATCTTCCTGCTCCTCAGATGCTGCCTGACCTGCTGTGCTTTTCCACCATTGCACTAATCTTGACTCTAATCTCCAGCATCTACAGCATCTACTTCCACCTAGAGATATGTTCAGTGAGTGGACAAAAACTTGCAATAGGAGTTTATTGTAGGAAAATGTGAGGTCTTGCATTTTAGTAGGAAACATCAAAGACAATTATTTAAATGGACAGACCCGATAAAACAGCAGCATAAAGAGATGTGGGTATACTTGCACATGAATTACAATAAGTTACCGTGTAGGTGCAGAAATAATTCAGGACATAAATAGAATTTTGACCTTTATTGCAAGTGGGTTGGAATTTTCTAACATGCAAGTTTTGTTACAACTGTACAGAGTGTTGATGAGACTGCACCTTGAGGATTATGTACAGTTTTGGTCCCTGTATTTAAGAAAGGATATACTGGCATTGGAGGCATTTCAAAAAAAGATTCACTCAGTTGGTTTCTGAGGTGAAGAGTTGACTTGCCAAGAATGGCTGAACAGTTTAGGCCTTCATTAGAGTTTAGAAGATTGATCTTATTGAAACATATAAGATTCTGAAGGAGCTTGACAGGATAGATATTGAGAAAATGCTTCCACTACTGGGGGAATCTTGTACTGGGTGCAGTTACAGAACAAGGGGATATTCATTTAAAACAGAATATGAAGGAATGTGTTCTCCCAGAGTGTTGTGAAGTCTAGAATTCTCCACCCCAGAGAGCTATGGAGGCTAGATATTCAAAGAGGTCATTGATAGATTTTGAAATGTCAGAGAGAGGAGGGTATGCTAAACTAACACAGAGGAGGAGTTAAAGGTGAAGGCAGATAAGCCAGCAGATAGATGGGATCGGCTCTAAGGGCAAATAGCCTACTCCTACTCCTATTTCTTATTTATTTTATTTATTATAATGATTCCCTGTGAACTAACACAGTGGCTCAGTGGTTAGTACAGCTGACTCTCTGTGCCAAGTCGATCCCACCCTTGGACGACTGTTTGAATGGAGTTTGCACATTCTCCCCGTGTCTGTGTAACTTTCCTCTGGACGCTCTGGTTTCCTCCCACACAGCAAAGATATGCAGGCTAGGTGGATTGGCCATGGGGAAATGCAAGGTTACTGGGATAGGATACGAGGGTTTATGGGTGGAATGCTTATCGGAGGGTTGGTGTAGACTTGATGGGCCAAATGGCCTTCTTCTATATTGTAGGGATTCTATGATTCTAACTGAAATAATATTGCATTCAAGCAGATCATTGTTTTATCTTCAATCAAGGCTTTGCGATAATTTTAGTACTTAAAAACTATCATTTCAGCCTTTCTTAACTTGCAATTCACTTTGAAACAATGCAATCCTTTGTCAGTCATTGGACTGCATTGTATTCTATACAGGTGTCCAGAGCGGCATTATACTTGCATAATACCAGCCTGCACTGAATTAGCCAGCAAGGCTGTACTGTTTCTGCCAATCAGCATTTGACTTGCATCCTGCAAAAATAAAACTGTTCCAAAGTTAGAAGAGTGATGAAAGTGCCGCTTGAGGCAGTTTTGGCATTTATCTGAATTATATCCTGTTTGGACAGGAAGTGAGATTTTGATAGCAGAATACCACACGCAGAATATAATGATGATTGTCCAAATGGAGTTTGGAGTTATTGGAAGCTCAACAAGAGAAAGCAATGAACTCTTGAGTTTTATCCAATTTCAAGAGGAAGTAACATGTTAATGGTAAAATGTAAAAAATGTGCTTTCAGTCAACTGAATCAAGTGTGGGGAACAAAATTGATTCCATATATCCCCCCCCATCCCCCACCCCCAAGTGACACCTGCACCAGACAGTGCAACCTCAAGTACTGCCAGCCTTGACATTTATGAGCAAGCCTTCATATAGAACCTGAACCCCTAAACCTGATGATCTAAAGATGAATGTGTTAGTGACTGAGCCACAGCGAACACAGAAAAGGAGAAGAATAATGAAGAGAAGGAACAGCCAGAATAAACAAATGCAAGTCAGGTCCTCGACGTCAAGTGAAAACAGGTCCATGCCAAAATGTATGGTCCCAGATTATGTTGGTTACTTATAGTCACTGTCTCAGGATAACACAGTAAAGTGCCCACTTGATTAATTACCCTAGAGTATGTGATGTCCCTGAAAATTCACCAGGACTGGAAAGGGGAAAAGTCTGGATCGGACAAAAACTGTCATTCTTTACCATATTTGAGAAGAAAGATTGAAACCTAATGATGAAGTCATTATCCACATGGATGCCCTGTATAATCATATTATGTATAAGGATAACAGCAGATCAGCACTACCTGCCAATTACAATTCCATTCTTAATCAACTTACAAAAGTAGTTGTTTCCTTCAATTTATAGAATCATAGAACCCTCCGTGTAGAATCAGACTATTCGGTTTATCAAGTCCCACCCAAACCCATCCTACATTTTGCATGACTAATCCACCCAGCCTGAACATCTCTGGTCACTATGGGCAACTTAGCTTGGCCAATCCACCTAACCTGCTCATCTTCAGACTGTGGGAGGAAACCCGCACAGACATAGGGAGAATGTGCAGATTCCACACAGTCACCTGAGGCTGGGATCAAACCCGCAGACCCTGCTGCTGTGAGGCAGGAGTGCTAACCATTGAGCCACCGTGCCACCTAGCTCATAAAAAAACAGAATTGAAGTTGTACCCTTAATCTGTAAGGGTTCCCTGGTATAGGTTCTCAGCCTGGCCGAGGTCTTATGCAAATTTAAGGGTTGGAGTACAGAACGAAAATTGGTAAAGACTAATTTATTTCAACTTACTTTTACAGAAAGGAAAGGAGCATGTTTTTGTTCCCAGAAGCTTAAAATCTTCAATCCTTCAAGATGTGATTTACTTAGTCTGCCTTTTGATCTGTACAGTTAAGTCTGCTCAGCAAATACCATCAGAGGAGTATAATTCCAGGATAGTAATAGGACAGGAGTCAATAAAACTTCGACATATATTCCCACTGCAACTGCCAGTCTTCTCAAATTAGAAGACATTTGTCCCTATTAGTTGTCTTGTTGGAAAATTATTCGGCAGGAACAATGATTAGGATCAGGTTTTGGAGTAATGTCAGTTCTCCTCACCCCCCGGAATTGAAATCATCTTGTTCAACATCCAAGCACATAGACAGAAAAATAACTTTTTCTTCTTACTCCCGGGAGAAAGGTGTCGTGCTCACATTCGTTCACCTAGCTGTTCATCCCAAATAGACGAAAAGTGGCAGTCTCCTGGCCTTGATATGGTCTGCAATGCTCCAGGGTTATTGCATAGTTACCAGAGGTTGAAGATTAATCTTCGGGAGGGCTGAGATTATCATCCAGTGAGGTAATGGGGCATCATTAAAAGCAATTTCACTTTTATATTTTTTCTGCATGTTGTCGATACTGGTTATCGAAATATTGGAGATGGAGAGGGGAAAGTTGGCTGTTTGATCATTCAAGATGCTCAATGGAAGCAGGTCACATGCTGAATCCTCTGAAATGTATACTCCCAGATTTGGCCACCCAAGGTGTGAGGCAGGTCAAAATGCCAGTGACAAGCAGCTGGAATTGAAAGGATGAAGTTCCAGAATCATTGAATTTTCCAGTACAGAAGGAGGCCTATCATGTCTGTACGAGCTCTTGAAAGTTCCATTCCCTACTTCACTACTTTCAAATATATAACCAGCTCTCTTTTGAAATCTCATATAGAATCCACCTCCACCACTCTCCCAGGCAGTGCATTCCAAATCCTAATAACTCTGAGTAAAGAAGCTTCTCCTCACCTTACTTGCTGACAATCTTGAAATTATGACCGCTAGGCATTGTGGAAGGGCATTTGCTGGGTGAGAGAATGGAGGCGCTGGAAGGCATAGTGGGCCAGATGAACTCTTGCCTTTGTTCACAGGGCCAGAATACTCTTCCTGAACTTCCCTTCTTATAGAGACCCCTCCTCGTCTTCTTCTGCCCAGGTAAATCACAGAAGCAACTCAGCAACCTGAAAAAAACGTACCATCCAGGATTGCAGCAGGTGAGGATTGAACAGATGGTAAAGTTTGGCATGAATATTTAGCTGCACACATTCCCAGTCCAATCAAGCATTCAGCAAACGTGTTAACTTTGGTTGGACACATTCTGAGAGGTTTTATCACATGCCTTCCCCTACCCTGCAGCCCACCATTCCCCCAAGACACACTCACCACTAGACACTGAACATGTCCATCCTCACTGGCCCCTACTGTCCCATGGCCAATTAAGAAGCAGATAAATTTGACTGGGTGATTTTTTTTGTTAGTCATTTTTGCTCATGTCTAATATCTGACTTTTAATAAATAGATTCAATGACAAAGGAAGAAGTTTTTTGAAGTACCAGTTGCATTTCTTTCTTGTATATCTTACAGTGGTGTCCTGAAGATGAGTCCGCAATTCCTGCGGACTTGGGGACAATTCTGAAAAGTGGCAACAGATTGGCAAAATTGCCTCAACGAAAGGTATGAGGTGGGCCTTTATTCCTGTATCTGAACTCTCTAGAGCCAAGCTCCAACAAATAAAAGGAAATAAGTTTAATTGAAGGCGTAGGCAGAAAAAAATCCAGACTGTTCTACACACTTCTCAGATCAGTTTTATTCTTTTACTTCTCAACACCAACATTAATAAAAAAAAGATAATCAAGTTTCTTGTTAAAAGAAGCCAAGTAAAATATATGAATTTGTATTTGTCTTTCGTTCCACAACGTTTCCTCTTCCACATTCTTATTTTCCAGTGGAGTGCTATTTTCTAATAAAGGTCAGAAAGATCCTGGGCAGTAACATGCTGTTCATTAAAACTAAAAAAATGCAAATGTTATTTTCGCGTGTGTCTGTGTCTGTGGCATCATTAACTTGACACAGCAAGAAGCTGAGGAAATTAATTTGCAGCTCTGACTGGGGAGAGCTAATGAGAAGACATTCAGCCTGACGTGGCTTCTGTCAGGATGCAGAGCAGCAAGAAGGGAGCTCCTTGGAGTTAATGGGACTCAGTAGGCTGGCCAAGGTTCATGTAACACAATATTTTGCTAACAAGCAGCAGCTCCAGTCGATGACTTCAAAAAGGTATGTTTTAAAACACTATCCACCCCACCCAGTCAAAACGGGCCAAATGAACAATGAACACCTCAGTGGTGACTGACTCTCCTCCAGCACTACGAGTTGCAATTTAAAGACAAGCAAGAAACCGCCTGAATAATGGAGGCATCCTGTTTTTAAATTGGAATTTCACTCCAGAGGCTACTCCAGACTTTGAGTCTTGATTTATATGACAAAAAAATGAAACTCTTTCATGCTAGCTCCACAGTTGTAGTGTAAATGCAGCACAAAGAAATGTAAATCAAAAGCGGCTTTCATTAAGAAAGTGAAGCAAAATAAAAGAATCCACTAAAGCAAGCATCATAAATTAATTGAGAAGCAATTAAGTGGATTCTTGCAGGGCTACAGGATGAAGGCATTATGACAGACAGAGCTATTGGAACAGGAAGAGGCCAATCAGCCCCTTGAGTGTGTGCTGCTATTATGGTTTTACTGAAGTGTCCTTGCTCAATATCTTTAGCAAGCAAAACATGATCAAATTCAGATTCAACATCGTTAATTTTTCTGTGGGAAATTCTATTGTTCTCCCATTGTTGGCATCAGGAAAGGAATTTCTGTCCTGAAAGTGCTAGCTTAGATTTTAAGGTTTAGTCCCTTTTCATAGATATTCTCAATAGCAGAAAATATTTCTCTCTTTCTTATGATGATACTGTCACTTCAAAAAGGTTATTTTGTCCTGGATTTTTTTTTTGAAAGAGGTTGTAAAGGCAGAGGTACCAAAATGGCTAAATGACTGCCTAAGTCAAAAATCAGATGAGCACTTTATTTCAAACAGTTGTATAATGGAAGGGGAGTGGCCAGTTCTCTCAATTCCACTTTTTTAAAATTGTAGCAGTCACAAGGTGTGTGAGTCCAGAAGGGTTGCAAGCTTCAGCAAATGATTCCTAACTGATTTTCTCTGAAATCTCTCTGGATGTTGTTCCCTCCTGCCTGTAAGAATCTGTGTTTGAATTTACCTTTTGCCAAGGGGTGCGTGTATGGGATCTTACTATATTAAGTTTATAAGTTAAGTTGCTTTACCAGGTCGGTAAGGTTTTCTAATAGTTAAGTCATTCTAAATTCTACTTTCTTTTGTTCGGTGTTTCAACTGTAGTTGTGGAGTCATAGATTTATAGAGATGTACAGCATGGAAACAGAGCCTTTGGTCCAAATCATCCTTGCCGACCAGATATCCCAACCAAACCTAGTCCCACCTGCCAGCATGGGGCCCATGAACCTGCAAACCCTTCCTATTCATATACCCATCCAGATGCCTTTTGAATGTTGCAATTGTACTAGCCTCCACCACTTCCTCTGGCAGCTCATTCCACGCACACACCACCCTCTATGTGAAAAGGTTGCCCCTTAGGTCTCTTTTATATCCTTCACCTCTCACCTTAAACCTATGCCCTCTAGTTCTGGACTCTCCCAACCCAGGAAAACGAC
>NC_057736.1:17250345-17256763 GCF_004010195.1 Chiloscyllium plagiosum
GTCAGTTCCTCTCTCATGCTCTCATAATTACCTTTATTCAACTGTAACACCATTACATCCGATTTTGCGTTCTGCCTTTCAAACTCCAGACTGAACTCTACCATATTGTGGTCGCTACTTCCTAAGGGTTCCCTTACTTTAAGATCTTTTATAGAGTCTGGTTCATTGCAAAGCACTCGGTCCAGAATAGCCTGCTCTCTTGTGGGCTCCATGACAAGCTGTTCCAAAATGCCATCCTGTAAGCATTCCATGAATTCCCTTTCTTTAGATCCACTAGCAACATTATTTACCCAGTCCACCTGCATATTGAAGTCTCCCATGATCAATGTAACCTTGCCTTTCTGACATGCCATCATGTCTGCACAACTCTTCAAACAAGCAATTCCCAAGTATAATTACCCATCTTTTCTTTGTAACCTATGTTCCCTCTAATATTTCCTGCCACAGTGCTGACCTCCAATGTCTGTACATAGCTTCTGGAACTGGAAGTCAATACATCCACATTTATAGCTTCTGGAACTGGAAGTCAATACATCCACATTTGACCTTCCAAGAGACTGTGCAACCATTGTCTGTAATACACTTTCTTCCTTTACAGATAACAGGTTAATTCCCTTTGAACATCTCCTGCCTTCAATATACTCTCAGGCAGTGCATTACAGACCACCAACAGCATGAAAATAATTCCTCCTCACATCACTTTTGCATCTTTTGCCAAGTAATTTAATTCTTTGCCCTCTCATGCTCAAATATTTCACAGTGCGAATTGCCTCTCACCATCTACTCCGACCAAACCCTTCATAATTTTAAATACCTCTACCAAAACTCTTCTTCCTCAAAGAAGAAAGTCACAATTTCTTGCATTGAGAAAAAATGAATTAAGGTAAACTCTGTGCTTAGTATCCTCGAAAGAAGGAAACATTGAGTAATATACATGCAACTAAGTTGAACTGGTATTATGACAGGAAGTCTTGTCAATGGAGTATATTCAATGTAGTAAACGACTATTGTAATGGGTGGAGTTTTTCCTTAAAGAATGTCAGATTGACACATGGAATGGATGTTTGGTTAGGAGAGGAGAGGTCTGAATCACATGGATAGTGTGATCAAATATTTTTTGAGACGAGACATCAACATAGATACAGAAAAAGAATACAATCTTATCAGCAGGGATTTGGGAAGATCAGAAAGCTCGTTGGCAGAGACTAAATTTATCTATCTGTTCATAAATTTATCTGTTCTGCAGTGAGTGGCAGAAACTTTCAACTCACCGCTACCAAAAGACAGAGGAAAAAAACATAACTGATCTTCTGTCATGAAACATCTGTTGTGGTGATTTCTATGCACCTCCAGAGATTGTGATGAAGTAGAGTGAGAGCGATTTATAGAATCAAAAAACCTTTCTCAACCCTTGGTACACACAGAATAACTAAAAATAACACTAACTGTATGCAACTGTCACAGCAAGCTGAAATTCCCTAATTTGCAAAACATTTCAAAATATCTTACTGTGTACCTGCATGTTTGAATGGTTCTGAACATCATCTCCCCTACAGATGATTTTTTTTCATAAGAACTCCCAATCGCTCTCTTTTCACTCAATAAAACAATAAAACAAGCCTCAAAAACACAAAGGGATCAACTGACAGACTGGTGGCACAGTCAAACCCAGAGAGATCCAAAATTACTGAGTTAATTGGGAAGTCAGAATATTCTCACCCAAAGGGAAACGGAATGGTAGAAGAAAGAAAGGAAGAAATGCACCAGAGAAACTATTGGGACTATTGACCAATGTGTCCCTGGATCTAAACGCCCAGGATCTTATCATATCCCAAGGCAATATGTAGAATTTATTTTAATTCTTTTATTGTTTTATGCATGGGATGTATGACTAGCAAGGTCAGCATTTGTTGTCCATCACTAACTGCCCTTTAACAAAGTGGCTTGCTCAGCCATTTCAGAGGGCAGCTAGAATTCAAACATATTGCCACAGAGCAGGAGTGGGCCAGGCCACGTAAAGGATGGCAGATCCCCTGCTGGAAGGACACTATTCAGGAGATTTTGACTTTTTGAAAGGACAGGTAGCAAAAGGAAAGGTAGTGGGGTAGCTTTGTTTGGAATAATTATAGAAATAGCAAGAATGATCATGGGTTGAATAATACAAATCCAAATGGACGGGGGTAAGAAATAAGGGGAAACAGAAACTGGCTGGAATAGGTTATAGCCCCTGTTGCTTATTGGAGTCCTTTGAAAATTGAATTTTCCTAGCATTTACTGTGTCGCATGAGATTTCATTTAACAGAGACTCCAGCAGTACTTAACTTTCTAAAATTTGAGCAGATGAAAAATTACAAGTAACACGGAGATTTCAATGCCCATTGAATTAGTATCAACAATTTATATGGCACCAGATGCACCCTACTATCAGTGTGTTATTTCCTAAAATAGGCAGTATTTATTCTTCGAAAGAATGGTAAATTAACCATTAGATGAAGTGGGCAAAGGGACAATAATCACCTAATATCACGAATAGCTGTCCACGTCCATTGGGTGGAGTTCGATGAAGTAGACTGGAGGAAAAAACAGTTGAATAACAATGGTAGACATTTAAGAAAATAATTCATGACTCACAGAAAAGACATATCCTTGTAAGAAAGGAAGATTGTGCGAAAGGAATAAACCAATTTTGGTTACAAGTTACAGAAACATCAAATCGAAAGATGGAAAACATAAAATGTAACAAAGATGTGTGGTAAGTCAGAGGATTGGGAAAGCTTTTTAAAGCCAACAAAAGATGACCAAAATATTAATAAAAGGAGAAAATAAAGTACAAGGGTAAACTAGTAAGTCATAAAAAATGAACAGTAAGAACTTCTTCAAATATACAAAAAGGAAGAGAAAGGCCAAAGTGAATATAGGCCCCTGAAAGGTGAAAGCTGGGGAAATAATAATGGGGAACCAGGAAACTGAAGGGGTATTCACTAAATATTTTTCATCGGTCTTCACAGTTAAGGAAACATATAACAATAAAACAAATACTAAGTAATTAAGGGACAAAGGAAGGAGGGAATTAAACATAATGACTACCAATAGAAAAAAGATACTAGGGAAAAGAATCAGTCCTGTTAGGTTGCATCCTAGGATTTTAATGGAAGTTGGTACAGAGACAGTGAATGCACTGGTTGGAATCTTCCAAGGATCCTTACATTTATGAAGAGTTCCAAAAGATCAGAAAACTGCCAATGTAATGCTTTTATTCAAAAAGGCTGGGGAGAGGGGCACATAAAGTAGGTAACCAAAAGTGAGTTAACGTAGCACCAGTCATTAATAAAATGTTAGATTCTATTCTAAAGGATGAAATAACAAAGGACTTCGAAATTATATATGTCAAGCAATGTCAACTTCATGAAGGGGAAACAATGAATGACAACTTGATTAGAATTCATTGAAGAAGTTAGAAGTGGGACAGATAAAGAGGAACAAGTAGATGTGATGCATTTGGATTTCCAAAAGGCCTTCAATAATGCATGTTATACTATTTAATAAACCAAGAGCCCATAGTGTTAGAGGTAGCATCTTAACATGAATAAAGGATTGGTTAAATAATAGATGACAGAGTTGGGACAAAAGGAACATTTTCAGGTGGCAATCTGTAACTTGTGAATTGCCACAAGGATCAGTGCTGGGCTGCAAACACTTGCAGTGTATATTTGGATGGCAGAAGTGAGTCGTCAGGTTTGCAGATAACAGATGTAGGTAGGAGGGCAAGTGGTAAGGATTAAACAGAGTCAACAGAGGGATATAGACAGGTTAAGTGAGCGGACAAAACTTGGTAGAAGGAATGTAATGTGAGAAAATATGAAGTCATGCATGTTAACAAGAACAGAAGAGCCAAGTATCATTTAATGGAGATATACAATAGAGAGCTGAAGCACAGAGGTATCTGAGGGCCCTTCTGCATTAATCACTAAAGAGTAGTATCCATGTTCTGTGGGTAACAGGGAAGGCAAATTAAATGTTGGTCTTTATTTCAAAGGGAATGGAGAATAAAAATAGGCAAATCTTCCCAAAACTATGCAAGGCACCCATCAAACAACATAGAATACTGCAAATAACATTGTGGGAGACCACTTGCCCTGTATTAAAATAAAAGAAATGACCAATACAAGAAGGGAAATTGCCCATACTCTATGGTTAGACTCCAGAGCCAATATTTCTAGATTGCCTTCTGTGTTCATTTATATAACCTCTTAAAAAATAACTTACGATGTAACAAAAATACCACTTAGAGCTGTGTAACTCACTTAAGTCAATCATGAAAGTGTATGGGGAATAATATTCAGTTTCTTTGCAACAAAAATTGAAGCGCACAACCTCTTTTGTGTGATTTGGACCGAGATTTTGTACAAAATATAAAATTATCTCAAACACTGAAAACATTGAATCCACAACTTAACACTATTAGCAACAAGCACTACCATATGAGCTAACTGAACCCCTCCCATGATGGCGAATGCCAACAAGGGGTGTACTGGTCTCTCCATAGATTGTGAGGAGAAAGTGAGTTCTGCAGATGCTGGAGATCAGAACTGAAAATGCGTTGCTGGAAAAGCGCAGCAGGTCAGGCAGCATCCAGGGAACAGGAGAATCGACGTTTCGGGCATAAGCCCTTCTTCCTGAAGAAGGGCTTATGCCCGAAACGTCGATTCTCCTGTTCCCTGGATGCTGCCTGACCTGCTGCGCTTTTCCAGCAACACATTTTCAGCTCTCCATAGATTGTGCCAGACCTGCTGAGTTTCATCAGCATTTTTTATTTTTACTTCAGATTTCCAGTATCTGTAGTATTTTGCTTTTATTCAAATACCAATGTGAGTTGGAGAGGACACTAGAAACGGTCAAAATCTTTTGCCTAAAACATCATCAAAGTCATCAAATTTGGAGATGTTTTGCACTCTGTGATGTAAGGGCTGACAGTCAACAGGAATTACAAGAAAGTCAAACTCATAAAATCGAAACTGCAGAGTTGCTTTAGGTATGTCAACAATGACTCTCCTTTAGCTACAATAGACAATAGGTGCAGGAGTAGGCCATTCTGCCCTTCGAGCCAGCACCACCATTCATTATGATCATGGCTGATCATCCTCAATCAGCATCCTGTTGCTGCCTTATCCCCATAACCCTTGATTCCACTATCCTTAAGAGCTCTATCCAACTCTTTCTTGAAAGTATCCAGAGACTTGGCCTCCACAGCCTTCTGGGGCAGAGCATTCCATACACCCACCACTCTCTGGGTGAAGAAGTTTCTCCTCAACTCTGTTCTAAATGGCCAAACCCTTATTTTTAAACTGTGTCCTCTAGTTCGGGACTCACCCATCAGCGGAAACATGCTTCCTGCCTCCAGAGTGTCCAATCATTTAATAATCTTATACATCTCAACCAGATTCCCTTTCAGCCTTCTAAACTCAAGAGTATACAAGCCCAGTCACTCCAATCTGTCAACGTAAGATAGTCCTGCATTTCCGGGAATTGACCTCGTGAACCTACACTGCACTCCCTCAATAGCCAGAATGTCTTTCCTCAAATTTGGAGACACATAATATTCCAGGTACGGTCTCACCAGGGCCCTGTACAGCTGCAGAAGAACCTCTTTGCTTCTATACTCAATTCCTCTTGTTATGAAGGCCAGCATGCTATTAGCTTTCTTCACTGCCTGCTGTACCTGCATGCTTGCTTTCATTGACTGATGTACAAGAACTGGATTAGTGGTGCTGGAAGAGCACAGCAGTTTAGACAGCATCCAAGGAGCTTCAAAATCTACATTTTGGGCAAAAGCCCTTCATCCCCTCCCTTCTTGATGTACAAGAACATCTAGAGCTCGTTGTACTGCCCCTTTACCTAACGTGACTCTATTTAGGTAGTAAGCTGCCTTCCTGTTCTTGCCACCAAAGTGGATACACATTTATCCACATTAAACTGCATCTGCCATGTATCTGTCCACTCACCTAGCCTGTCCAGGTAATCTCCTAACAGCCTCCTCACATTTCACCCTGCCACCCAGCTTTGTTTCATCAGCAAATCTGCTAATATTACTTTTAATACCATCACCTATATCATTAATGTATATTGTAAAAAGCTGTGGTCCCAGCACTGATTCCTGCAGTACCCCACTGGTCACTGCCTGCCATTCCAAAAGGGAGCCGTTTATCACAACTCTTTGTTTCCTGTCTGCCAACCAATTTTCAATCCAAGTCAGTACTTTGCCCCCAATACCATGCACCCTAATTTTGCTCACTAACCTCCTATGTGGGACTTTATCAAAGGCTTTCTGGAAGTCCAGGTACACTACATCCACTGGATCTCCCTAGTCCATCTTCAGAGTTACATTCTCAAAAAATTCCAGATTAGTCAAGCATGATTT
>NC_057736.1:17257828-17402964 GCF_004010195.1 Chiloscyllium plagiosum
AAAAAGCTTTTACTATCCTCCTTTATATTTTTGGCCAGTTTACCTTCATACCTCATTTTTTCTCTGCGTATTTCCTTCTTAGTTATCCTCTGTTGTTCTTTAAAGGCTTCCCAGTCCTCCGTTTTCCCAGTCATCTTTGCGACGTTATACTTTTTCTCTTTTGACTTTATATGTTTCTTAACTTCCCTCATCAGCCACGGTCATCACTGCCTCCTCTTAGGAATTTTCTTCCTTTTTCGGAATGAACTGATCCTGCATCTTCTGCATTATACCCAAAAATGCCTGCCATTGTTGCTCCACTGCCATCCCTGCTAGGGTATTGCACCATTGAACTTTGGCCAGCTCCTCCCTCATAGCTCCATAGATCCCTTTATTCAACTGAAATATTGTCACTTCCAATTGTACCCTCTCCCTTTCAAATTGCAGATTAAAGCTTATTGTATTATGGTCACTACCTCCTAATGGCTCCTTCACTTCGAGGTCCCTGATCAAATCTGGTTCGTTGCACAACACCAGATCCAGAATTGCCTTCTCCCTGGTAGGCTCCAGCACCAGCAAAACTTAAATAGAAAATAACTTTCACACAATACAGATAATGGCAATTCACAAGTGCATATTCAATTAAACATTCAGCATTCAGAAAAACAGCCAAAATCATTAAAAAGGACAATCACATATTTTGCTTTATGTCTTGTACTTGGAACAAACACACATTAACACGATAGTAAAACCACACTAAGCAAACTAAAATTAAATTTTTAGCATAATTAAGAAATCAGAATTGCCAAAAGTGCTTTACAGTCAATGTACTTTTGAAATGTAGTCACTGTTATAATGTGGGAAAGGCGGCAGACAATTTATACACAGCAAGCTCCCACAAACAGCATAATAAGCAGTTTATTATCAAACAAAAAACTGTAGATGCTGGAGATCGGAAACAAAAACAAATTGCTGGAGAAACTCCGCGGTCTGGCAACATTTGTGAGAAGTTTCAAGTCAAGTGGCTCCATCAAAACTCAATCATTAAATCATTTGCTTTGCCTTAAAAGTGAAATTGATTGAAAGATAAATGTTGTCCAGGCAGCCAAGAACAACCCCTGTTTCCTTTGCAAAATAGTGTTATTGGATCTTTTATATCCACTTGAGAGAGGAGGCAGCAGTATCCAGTAATTATTTCAATTTTTTGATCCAAAAACAATTAGCCACATCAGATTCTCAATTCGCTGCTAGAAACTAGTGATTAACACAGAACTTTGCTGCACAGAAAGAGACCAGTTGACCCGAAAGCTCTGTGCCAGTGTCTGTGCTGTATTCAAACGTTTTCTCACCTTATTTCATCTTGCGATAACAACATACTGCATTGATTAACAACTTGCATTTATACAGCACAATTAATGCAACAAAAGATCCAAGTCACCTTGCCAGAATGTGTTCTAAAAAAAATTTAAACCAAGCAAAAAGGAAGAGTCATGGTAGTGTTCAAAGGTTTGAAGAGGTCGGTTTTAAGGGTATGTCGTATGGGAGGAAAGAGAATTAGAGAAGTTTAGGGAAGTAATTCCAGCGCTTGGGTATCAGGCAATTCAAGACATGGCAACCAATGGTGAAAAAAGGCAATCATGGATACAACAAAGACTAAAATCAAAGGACCAGAGAAATCTTCTGCTCCTCGGATGCTGCCTGAACTGCTGTGTTTCTCCAGCACCACTCTACTCCAGAATCTGGTTTCCAGCATCTGCAGTCATTTTACCTAAATCTCCAAGGTAGCAGACTTAAAGGAGGTTACAGATGCAAGAAAGGAAGTATTGGGGAATTTGTAGGAGATTGAAAGGGAGAAGGTGGGAGTGAGAGGCATTTCCTATTAGAAGTACTTTATACTGTGGGGGCCTTATGTATGTCACTTACTGAGGATCCAGTCCTGGTCTAAAACCCTCCCATCAATCTGTGCAGTTGCAGAGGCTGTATTACACGTCTCTAGCCCCAACCTTTGAAAATGCACCCATGCTGGGACTGTGGCTTGTAAGTCAATACACAACAATGTGGTGTTGCTATGGACAGATATTTTGAAAAAGGTCACAGTAGGAGAAATGTTACAGAAATGTCGCCATTGACATAAGGACCTTCTTTCTTGTTACTCAAAAGCATCAGTGGCAAGACTCACATCGTGACATTTGCCTGTACATCAGAACTCCAAGCTGTGTTTCTGTGAGACACAACAGGCCATTTCCTCTTTGGCAGTACTTCACTATTTATACAATGCTACTTTATTTGGCAGAAAGAGACAGTAAAGCATAAACCGTTCATGCTGAGCAGGAACCAAGGAGATGTATTCAAGTTAAATACAACCTGTTCACACTTTCATTTGCCTCAAATTCACTGATTGTACTGTGCATACAAAATTTGGATAAAACCACATTGATATCTCACCTTTATCTGCCTCTCAGAATCACCTCAAAATGCCAAACATACAATGAATTATGGTACAGTACGCTGCATTTTACTTAACTAATCCGACACCTATTTTGCATATTGCAAGATTCTACAAATAATAAGATCAATGATCCAGTTGATAGAGTCAAACTATTTCCTGTTGTGGAGAGTTCTGACAAGGAAACATTGTCTTCCAATTAGTGCTAGACCGCTGAGGGGTATTGTCAAGAAACACTTCTTCTCTGAAAAGGACAGTGGAAATCTGGAACTCTCTTCTCTTAAAAAAAAACACTGTTGAAGTTAAGATAGATTTTTGTTAGACAAGGGTATTGAAGGTAATGAAAGCAAGGAATATAGTTGGAGTTAAGATATAGCTCAGCCATGATCTTATTGAATGCTCTTCACCTGCTCCATTGCAATGTTCCAATTTAATCAACCTTTGGTAGTGACAGTTGAACAACATTGACTGGGATTCTGGAATTACTACATGTACACTCTTTGAATAAGAATCAAGGGTGAATTTCAATATCTGAACCACCAGCTTAAAGAGTCAATTGCGTTAAACACTAGTGTAATACTCAAGGAGTGGTAAATGATTGCTGGAGATGGAGGTGAGGAAATGATTGTTGAATAAAAATGGAGATCTCAAGAGAGGCATTACTCTGAAAAACAACCATATTCAATGATAAATCACTATTGTTCATTTGTTTCCTCAGATCCCAGAACTGTTTTTCAGCTGTAGTTTTGGAATTCTCAAAACAATTTGTGAGTACCTTCTCTAATCCCTTGTTTACATTGAAGAAAGAGGTTATTTCCAACTTGAACAGAGATGAAACACAAAGTGAATGTGTAACACAATAGGGAGAGAGAGTGGAAATACAAATTTACATAATGAATGTTTTGGGGATTCATACAAAATTGGATAAAAACAGAGTAGATCAATTGAAATTTAAATAAAAATGTAAATATAACTATAACTTAACATTTACAGTAAGAATCACAGACAGGAAAGTACAGAGATGTACAAGTCCTACAAAGAAATGAGAATTACAAACTGACAGATGATCCTGCTTGACCTGCTGTGCTTTTTCCAGTTCCATTCTTTATCCATCCTGATCTCCAGCATCTGCAGTTCTCACTATCTCCCAGATGTTATTAAGTGGACCAGCAAATCTTTAGAACATTCCTCCAACCAAGAATACAGGAGTTCAAGTACTTAAGAGTTGAAAACAAGTTGAGTCATCAAAATCAGGGAAGAGAGATTTTTGGAGAAAGTTTCAGTATGTCATCATCTTGTTGGGAGATAGGGACATGGCACTGTGGGTCAAAGAATGATGACTGTATATCGGCTGATAAAGTGAGAAGTGACAGGCTTAAGCAGGACTATTATCCTCCCTAACAAATTCTAAAAATGGGTTTATTGAGGGTGGACTCAGATGTGGATTGCAAAAACCATGAGATGGCTCTGGTTGGAAGGATGACAGAGTTATGAAACAACACTCAATGCTGCAGCAGCAACTGGAGCCCTTCAAGTGTTCAAGTAATGGGTACTATTTAAGTAGAATGAGTAATATCTTGACCACATGTGCAAGAACACCAGATCAACAAGTTTCAGAGCATTTTCATTTGATGAGTTATGTTTCATAAAAACAATTATCCATCTATTACACAACCAATCATGTTGAGGGATGGTTTCATTCTAAATCTAATATGGAGAAAGCATATGATTTCTCTTGTGGAACTTAAGGAAAATATTTCTAAATTCATGGAGCAGTAGGATGAGAGTAAGGCAGTGTATTCCTTCCATTTTGCTCTGAACCCTCAGTATCCACAATCTTTTTGGAGGAGAGTTCAAGATTTCCACCACCCATGTGAGGAAAGGTGATTCTTATCATTCTGAATGGTCCAGTTCCAATTTTAACATATGACTCTGTCTGGACTCCCTCACTGGAGGAGGCAACTGGTCTCCATCTATTCTATCAAGCAAGTTACTTATGTTAAACACCTAAATAGTTACCCCTTGACTGATCTAGTCCAAGCAAATATCAGGTTTGTCTATGCAACCTGCCTTCATGTGTTAATCACTTGAATAAAGGTAAATCACTGTGGAAGCTGAAAATCTGAAATCTGTCAGTTCTAGAAAAGAGCTATACCAGATTTGAATCAATAATGGTTTCTCTCTCCACAGATGCTGCCAGACCTGCTGAGTTTATCCAGTGTTCTCTGTGTTGTTTCACAATTTAATCAATTTGGCCTCAGTCTAATGGTGGTCAATTTATGCCTGCTGTTTATACAGTTAACAGTTAGTTGCAGTGCTCGGAACTGATTGTAGCATTCCAGGTGCATTCTAACCACAGCAGTATGGAAACTGGCACTTCGGCCTGACAAGTTCACACCAACCCTCCAAAGAGTAACCCACCCATACCCAATCCCCTACCCCATTACTCTACATTTATCCCTGACTAATGCATCTAACCTACACATCCCTGAACATTATGGGTAACTTAGCATGGTCAATTCACCTGACTTGCACATTTTTGGATTATGGGAGGAAACCGAAGCACCCAAAGGAAACCCACGCATTGGCTAGCAATGTTTGAAATTTTCCACACTCATATGATTTACAGTGCTAATTAACTTGTTGTCACCAGTAAACTCCGATATACAAATCTCCATTCCTTAAATGAAGTTTTGATTAAAAATAGCAAACATCAGAGGTCCCAGAACAGATTCCTGGTGAAGTCACCTTAGTCACAGACTGCTAATTAGAGTATTTATGCATTATCCATTATGCATAATCCTCCATAATGGCATTGTGGGTCAACCCATAGCAGGCCAACTGCAGTGGCCCAAGAAGGCAGATCACAAACATCTTCACAAGGGCAACTCGGGACAGGCCAGTAAATGCTGGTTAGCCAGTGATATCCACATCGGACAAATGAATTTTTCAAAAATCCACAGTCTCCTACTTCTCAGGCAAATTTCTTACTCATGTTAAAAGGTTGTTTCCTATTCCACATGCTCCTATTTTTGTGGGTAGATTAGGGGATCAACAAATGACACAAGGTTTGTATCGGGAAGAAGCTTTTCATTTTATAGGACACTGGGTACCAGTTGCATAACCGCAAGTGTGGTGCTGGAAAAGCAGAGAAGGTCAGGCAGCATCCGAGGAGCAGAAGAATCGATGGTTTGGGCATAAGCCCTTCATCAGAAGTCTGCCCGATGTTTCAGGCATAAACCCTTCACCAATTGCATAATGTAAAGTTACTCATTTAAAGAAAAAGGGTGGTTTCAGAATAGGGAAGGAATGAATGGACTGACAAATGGACAACAGAAATTACCTGTAATTTGAATCAAAGTAAACAAATGACGTAAATAGACAGCAAAAATAAAACTGAAAGGCAACAGCACACAAAAGGAATACAAGGTTTAGTGGAGAGAATGATTTGACTAGCAAAATGCAGTAAGAATCCAAACACAAAAACAGTGTTACATTGGACATAAAACTATTACAAGTAAGGAAGCTATATTTGTGATAAGTATTGCAATTGAGGGTGAGTGAAATAAACTAGGGAAATTAGGAGTAATTACACGTCACAGATATACAGAGTTAGAAGCACAAAACCTCTTCAGTGTGGAAGCAGGCCATTCGGCCCATTGATTCCACGTTGGCCCATCAAGTCGACACTGTCCGTCCCAAGAGCATCTCACCCAGATCCACCACCTTACCCTATCCCTGTAACCCAACATTTCCTATGGCCAATCCACTTAGTCTGCACATCTCTGGAGAGTATGGGCAATTTAACATGACCAATCCACCTAACCTGTACAGTTTTGGACAGTGGAAGGAAATTGGAGCAACCAGAGGAAACCCAGCAGACATGGGGAGAATGTGGAAACTCCCCGCAGACAGTCGCTCAACAGTGGAATCAAACCCGCGTCCCTGGCACTGTGGGGCAGCAGTGCTAATGACTAAGCCACCATGCCTCCCATGCTAAAAGAGGAAGAGTTGCAAAGGACAGAGAATATGACATAGTGGGGGCTGAGGCACAGTAGAGACACATTGATATAAGTCAATATGGCTAGACAGCAGAGATCAAAAAAGAATTGTTATCCACATGGTTTGCAATACAGATTGGACAACTTTGGAATGGAAATTACAAAGAGAATCTGTAGGCAAATAATGGAGTTGCAAATTTTATTTGATTGCATTCCTGTGAAGCTCTTGGGGCATTTTGGCATGTTAAAGGCGTTATATGAATGCAAATTGTTGTGAGGGTTTATAAAGAAAATCACTTTGAAGAAATTTCAGTTGCTCACATTACTCAGGGCTGAGAGGGAATGAACAAAGAAAGGAAAATTGAATTCTTAAAACAAATGCAGACTTCTTCCACAAGCAATATGTTTGAATAGGAAAGGAGTCTTGCTAGATCCAATGATGAGTCACAGTACATTAAAGACAGGTGGATGCCTTGGAGAGATGACTACAATTGGGCAGGGATCCAATGGAAAGAGAAAACATCAGTACAAAAAACAGGGGCACTAGGTTGGAACTGGCAGGTTTCAAACAGGAGTGAATTAATCAAGCTGAGACTGGAGAATAAATTCTTGAATGAAAGCAAAACAATAGGGACAATGCTACCTCTCGTCAAAGAGTGCCATGGGATCATTTAGATCCACCAGAAAGGACAGATGGACAGTGGTTCATCACAAGGTGAGAGTTTAAAAGTCAATTGGAGACTGGGGGACATTTAGGGAGAGAATTTAAGTGCTTAAACAGCTAAATAAGGTGGCACGGTGGCTCAGTGGTTAGTACTGCTGCCTCACAGTGCCAGGGACCTAAGTTCAATTCAACCTCTGGCAACTGTCTTATGGAGTTTGCACATTCTCCCCGTGTCTGTATGGGTTTCCTCCGAGTGCTCCAGTTTCCTCCCACAGTCCAAAAATGTGCAGATTAGGTGAACTGGCCATGCTAAATTGCCCATCGTGTTCAGGGATGCGTGGGTTAGGTGCATTCATCAGGAGTAAATGTAAGGTAATAGGGTAGAGATCTGGGTGAGTTACTCTTCAGAGGGTCAGTATGGAGTTACTGGGCCACCTGCCCTGTTTCCACACTTTCAGGATTCTATTCTATTCTATTCTATAAATGCACAACTGCCTCTGGTCAAGCAACCATATCTAAATATTTGAGTTAAACTAAGAGAGATCATCTTCGCTGTGTTTTGAATGTGAAGCTGACTGTGTTCCCTACAGGTATTGGAGCCAGGAGGCTGGGTCTGGAGACACTGTCAGTGAGCCAATGTGCCCCCTATTTTTAACACCCATTTTTAACACTTCCCAGGCCTCTAAGGGGTGAAAATTTCTGCCTTCAATTTCCATAAATAAATCATTTCCCTGCAAAACCTTTAATTTGTTACATTGCATGTGATATCTGTTATAATATTTAAATGTTCAGTTAAAGGTTGAAACCAGTTGTCACTGAGTCCAAAAATGGAATAGAGACTCGGTCACACACAGAAAGGGTGCAAGGCAGAGAAAGAAGATCCGAGGCAGAGTAAGTCAGGGACAGGGAGCAGGAAATAATGACAGAGTCAAAATTGTAACACTCATTGTGCAAGCAACCATAGCAAATGTAGTTCATTAGATGTTTATCTAATTCTGTTTGCAAGTTTGAGCTCTGTGCCAACATCTGCTAAACATGCTTATGCAACAGCCAATGAACTTTATGGACTACTGAATGTGAAGCTCTTCAAGATGTGTTCAATAAATAGATCTGTATTTCACAGATTATAGTGGAGTGTGCCATTTGGAGCAGGGTGGAGTCTGGAGGGGTGGGAAGGCGAGTGAGGGCAACAGAGAAATCTGACTGAGGGAATGAGTGCTTCAAATCACAACACTTGTTTATTCATCATTTCTGCTTCTGCCACAGGTGTAATACATCAAACTATGGCTGACATCCAATGAAAGTTTTATTGAATATTTCATGGAAAATTCATAAGCTAAAAGGCTGGGTATCTAGTCCTTCAATTCATCAAATGATCATCAATTCCATGCTTCCATACATTGCTTTGGTCATTATTGTATGGGAGGGCAGGTGTAGCTTGTTTTACAAATACTAGAAACAGCTACATTTAAACAAAAGCTCAAACTGAAAGAACTCCAGATGACTCTCTTGTGCTTACTCCCTCCCCCCAGCAAGCTCCAGTGGTACATCCTGCCCAATGAATATAGTGCCATCTTTGGATCACACAGCACTGTACTGACCATGGATCAGTGGGGTTAGCTCTCAGAAGCAGAAGATCCTGGGTTCAAGTTTCACGAGATTCCCCATCCCTCTGGAACTCTCATAACATTCCGGAATCTCGGGATATCTTACTACAATAGAGTCTAGGACAGTTGCTGTTGCTTTGTTGGGCCCTAATTTCAGATATTCACAGTTCACTACAAGCCTTTCAAGTAAAGAAGTGATGAAAAGTTAAATCAATGAGGTCAACAGGCCCTATTCCCTGATGCCTTTGAATGTAAAAATACAGTCCGATTATTTTTCATATCAGACAACTTCTCGTGTCGATTAAACAAACCAGTCTGCAGATATGGAAGCGATGTCAATTATCTAACCATGATGAATTAATCAACAGAATAATGTTAAGTAAATGCAGAAATTATTTAACCAAATCAATGAAATAATCATGAAAGGTTTTAATGAGGGAGGTAGGGAGAATATTTTATGACTGACAGGAGGATTGGTAAATCAGAGAATACAGATATAAGGAAATTGGCAAAAGTGGCAGTGAAGAGCCCGAGAAGATATAGGAGGAGAAATATGCTTTAAACACAGCAACCTAATACAATATGTTTGAAATGGTGACACAACAGATTTAGGTGGAAGTTTCAAAAGGGAACTGGAGAGGCATGAGAAAGTCCACCATAGCTTCATCAAATCAGCATAGGCACAATAGGTTTATATTTTACTTTTCAGTATTTTCGACAGAAATTCATTTCAACTGCAGGCCTCGGTTTTCTAATGCAAAGTGACAATATTCTCACTCTCCAACTTATAAAATGATGGGTCAAGATGTGATGATGAATGGTACCTCAATGCAGTACTGAGGACAGCACATGGTCAGATTTTAGATGCCACATCAGCTCGAACTTCAAGAGCCCAATCAGATTTGGTGAACCGAAAAGATAACACAAAGGCTTGAGGGGCAGATATCTGTCCCAACAATCAGGGCCAACATTCACCATTCAAAAGTAAATCCCAAAAGAAACAGTGCTCATCCATCTAACTCACCATTTGAGATAGTTGGTTATGCCTTTCTGACTAACAGAGGACTACACAGGATACACAGCATAGAAACAGGCCATTCAGCCCAATAGTAACTGGATTTCAAAAATAATCCATCAACTGTCACTCAATTCAGGTCATCCTGGAGATGCATTAAGGCACCACAGAAAAGCAAGCTCATTTTTTTCATGATTTTGAAATGTATAGGGTGGAATTTTCTGGACTGGAGATGAGAGGGCAATGTAATTAGGAGTGATGACATCCCAGAATCCTGCCTGCATCACAGTTAAATTCCAGGAGTGAAATTCCCTGCTTCACCTTCCAGCTCCACCACCAATTAAAGCCTTTAAATGATCAATTAATGATCACTTGAGGATATTTAAGGGTCTATTCCTAGCAAGGCTGCAATTATCTCAGCTCCAGAGAAATGAGAGATACAACAAAGGCTCATGACATAGTGGTCATGTCTCTACTCCCTGGCTCAGGGAGCTCAGATTCAAGCTCCACTTGCTCCAGAGATGTGTCATAACATACCTGAAGTGTTAATTAAAATAACAGAGTGGCAGACCAACAGATCAATTTATCCACAGTCAAGTGCCCCCCATACAGAACAGCAAGGTGGGCATTGACAGATACACCTCAAGTCCTTGCTTACAATCCCTTGGCCTCCCACTGCCCGCAACCCCAGAAACAGCCCTCACAAAACAAATTTACATGATGCCTTAGTCCTCATGATTTTGGTTATCCTCCCAGCAGCAGCCACAATATTCTCAGTGATTATGTTGAGTGTGAGAGTTACTGGGTTCTGATCAGCAGGACCTCTGCCCTTTGAGATATGATTTCAGCAAGTAGGTGCCCGCTAAATAATGCGAAAACTATGATAGGCCTTACTCTGAAGAATTAAATCGGATGTCGTGCCACCTTTCCAGCAAGGTGGGTCAAGCCACCCAATGAAAAATCCAGGGAGGGGGCACAAATGAATGAATTCTAGAAAGTGGGAAAAAGGCAGATTAATTCCCTTCCCAATCATCTGGCAAAATGATGCAGGGGCTTTGCACAAGAGTCTAAAATCAGTGGAGCAAAAGGTTTTGGGAGTTTTGACAGAAGGATGAGAGACTTCCGCTTTTCTCCCTCAGGTGTCACCATCAGCTGCTGCTAATCCATAATGAAATGGTGTGGTTGGTCAGTGATTGGGAGGACTCGTTAGAGCTGGCTAACTGATCTTCATGTGTTTGTGACGAATATCATTACTCCAGCTATTACATCCTCTAAATAATGCAAAAAAATTGACAGGCCTGTCATGTTCTATTGAGATAGAAAGCTACCTGTACTGGGACAGCAGATTAGGGAACTGCACATGAACATAGCACCAGGAGCAAGCCATTCATGATCATATATGGTTAATTAAATCATGGGTAATTTGTATTCAAAATTCATTTACCTATCTTGCTTATGGTGTGCTTGGTACCCTAAAATCTATGTAATTTTTAAAATTTTGAATTGACCCCCAGTTTCCAAAGATTTTCGGGAGGATAAAGTATCAGATTTCCATGACCTAGTGAAGATTCCCCTGTAGGTGAGTCTAGGATCAGAGGGCATAATTTCATTAAGAAGCTGCCCAGATAAGATAGAGATGAGGAGGAACTTCTTCACTTAGGGGCAGTGAACCTGTGGAACTCTATATCACAAAGGGTTATTGAGGCTAGTGTATTAAGTTTATTCAAGGCTGTGATAGACAAATTTTTAATCAATAAAGGAATCAAGGGTAACACGGAAAAAGCAGGAAAGTGGAGCTGAGGATTATCAGATCAACCATCAGCTCATTGAATGGCAGAGCAAACTTGATGGGCTGAAAGGCCTACTCCTGTGCCTAAGGCTTAAGGTCTAAGTATTCACCAACATCAATCCTGAATGGTTGAGCTCCAGTGTTAAGGTTCTGACACCTCATTCTTGATGCCTTCACCAGAGGCAATAATTTATGTCTACCTCCCCACTCAACTCCTTTATAAAGGCTTTAGATATGTGAAGACCCATAATGATTTTGAAAACCTCAAATGGAGATCAAGCTCCAGTATCAGCAATTCTGCAACTCAGAGTTGGCAAAACTCTGTTAGCAGCTCTTTTTGCATTCCCAAATGAAATTGTTTCTTTTGGAAAACAAATTGATATCAATGACACTAAACACTCAGCTTAGTTATCAAGAATAGTTTGGGTTTGGCTGGCAAGCTGTTTTGTGTAATATTATCTACTTTTCAACTTCCCAACCCTACATCACTTTGGCCCTGGGGTTCACAACAAGTGCTACATGAGGTCTTCAACATAGTTAAGAACAAAATTTGACAATGAACCACAATGGAATTTCATACAGGCAATCAAAAACTGGGTGAAAGAGATGGATTTTAAAGAGAATCTTTAAGAAGCAAAGAGAGGTTGAGAAATGGAGAGGCAGGTAATTCTAAAGGTTAGTATCATGACAGCTGAAGGCAGGGCCATCAACCCTGGGGCAATGAAAATCGAGGAATGTGAAACAGGACAGAACTCAGAGGGGCATGGAGATGGGAGGGTTGCAGAGCTCAAGATTGTTGAGAGGGATTGACAAAAGATAGCAGAAGGCTGCATGGCAAGCTACTTTACCCAGCGATGCAAAGTTCTTATGTGTTCTCAGTCAACCTTTTTCATTTGTGGCAAAACAAAGTTAACTGTGACAAGTTTGTTTTCCAACAGCTTCAAAAAAGTATCAGTCACAAGCTGTCACTAACCTCTTCAAGAGTTCCCAAAATCAAACTAAACTCAAAAGAATAGTTCATCATAATCAGGATACATTAGTGCATTTATAGTTCCTATAATCTCTTACATGAAAGCACTACAGATTATACATTAACCTCAGAAGACCTTATAATAGCATTTCAGCACAAATTTTTACACAAAGGCATTAATGCATTTGGACAAAACATCTCAACATAAAGTGGTGGTGGGGTGGGGTTGTGGAGAACACGAGATAAGAATACAATCATAAACATGATTGATGTACAGCACGGAAACAGATCTTTTGGTACAATTTGTCCATGCTCACCAGATATCCCAACCTAATCTAGTCCCATTTGCCAGCACTTGGCCCATATTCTACTAAACCCTTCCTATTCATATATCCATCCAGATGCCTTTTAAATGTTGTAATTGTGCCATTCTCCACCATTTCCTTTGGCAACTCATTCTATACACACACATCACCCTCTGTGTGAAAACGTTGCCCTTTAGGTCCCTTTTATTTTTCCCCCTCACCCTAAACCTATGCACTCTAGTTCTGGACTCCTCCACCCCAGGAAAAAGACCTTGTCTATTTATCCTATCCATGCCCCTCATGATTTTATAAACCTCCATAAAGTCACCCCTCAGCCTCCAATGGTCCAGGGTAAACAGCCCGAGCCTATTCAGCCTCTCCCTATAGCTCAAACCTTCCAACCCTGGCAACATCCTTGTAAATCTTTTCTGAATCCTTTCAAGTTTTACTCCATCCTTCCTCCCAACTGTTATATTCAATGCTCTGACCTGTAAAGGAAAGGATACTAAATGTCTTCTTCACTACCCTATCTACCTAAATTCTACTTTCAAGGAACTATGAACCTGTACTCCAAGGTCTCTTTGTTCAGCAACATTTCTTAGGACCTTACCATTAAGTGTATAAATCCTATGAAGATTTGCTTTTCCAAATTGCAGCACCTCACATTTATCTAAATTAAACTCCATCTGCCACTTCTCAGCCCATTGGCCCATCTGATCAAGATCCCATTGTACTCTGAGGTAACCTTCTTCGCTCAGAGGTTATCCAATTTTGATGTCATCTGCAAACTTACTAACTATACCTCATATGTTCACTCCAAATCATTTATATAAATAAAGAAAGATAATGGACCCAGCACCAACCCTTGTGGCTCTCCACTGGTCACAGGCCTCCAGTCTGAAAAGCAACCCTCCACCACTACCCTCTGTCTTCTACCCTCATGGGTAGAATGGCTAGTTTCAGTCTCCTATGAGGAACCTTGTTGAATGCCTAACTGTAGTACACAAACTGAAGAGATAAATTTAACTAATACACCTACTGGAAACTCAGGGGCACAGCGCAGCTTAAAAGCAGTTGGATATGTACATTGCTTTCGGCCCTGCTTTGTCTGACTGACAACTAGTTTAAATTTCACACTAGCTGGCCTGATAGTCACACGTTAAGCTCCATCATGCAAGCATGGTGTCTGTATAATGTATAAGCACTAACCAATGATTTTAAAAACAACAAGAATATTGACAACATTGTCTTTTGGATGTCTCACATGGTTTGACTCTGAAGGCTGTCTTGGGTATTCACTTTACATTAGCCTGTGCTGTGTTATAACAATTCTACATTATTGAGTTCTGTACAGTCATTAAAAAGATTTTTGAGAATTTAAGCTTCATCAAATTACTCATATTATTCCCGATAGCATAATCAAACTTAGCTCATTCTGCATATAAAGAGGTATTTCACCATTGCTTCTGAAAGCAATGGTAAGTGCCAGGGTTTTGGTTGATATACCACTGACCTGTCATAAAAGACCTTGTGTCTTGTGTTTGACTGCATTCCATTACACTGGAGAAATAAACTTGTGATCCCTCTGGTCAGAAATTTTGTTAATTTCACTGGGTGATGTTACCAAAAAGTGAAAGTTTCCTAGTTTCATTCACTGATATGGTGTTGAGATATTAGAGACTAATTAGTTTAACAGACTGCTTTGTCAGAACATAGCTTGTGATCTTTATTGCTTTAGTCATATAACAAGACCTGCACTAAGACTTGACACATTCCCGCACAGTGTAGAAACTGTTTCTACATATACAGCAAATTTGATATAATGATGTAGCTCATGTTGTGCACATTGATTTGTTGTACACATTGATTGCATCTGTATTAAATACAGACCAAAACTTTTATCATTCATTTATGGGAGGAGAATGTTATTGGCATTTATTGCCCATCTGTAATTGCCCTTGAGTTAACCACATTGGTATGTGACCAGTGTCACAAATAAGTCCAAACAGAGTCAAGTTGGCCAATTTCTTACCCAAAGTGAACATTAATGAACTATTGAATTTTTGAGTGAATACAAAAGCTTCACAGTCATTCTCTTACAAAATTAAAAAAAAACTGAATTCAAATTCTCAAACCATCTGGATGATTTAGTGTCAGCCTCAGGATCAGTCCAGTAACATAACCCCAACACAACTTTACCCCCTGACTAAAGCATATTGCTAACTCCAAACTGCTCTCTGACCAGTGCAATGTACATAAGTAATTGGAACATGGGCAGTTCATTGGCCAGTGATGTGGTACAATGCTAGTGTCCCCACTGTTGTACCAGGAGACCAGGATTCCAGTCTCATAAGCTCTTTAAGTGTGTGCTAACATCACAATCTAGAAAATATCTAGATTGAGGTTAAATGACACAGATATTAAATTTACTCAGCAGTAGTTCACGGTGTATCACTTTTGTCTACATATCGGAAGGCTATAGGCTTATGACCAATTCCACAGAGACGTTGGTCACAAAACCCTGGTGGCACTCCTGGGGCAGTATGAAAAAGTATGTGTTGGCAGTGACACCTTTTGGATGATGTGGAGGTGCTGGTGTTGGCCTGGGGTGGACAAAGTCAAAAGCCACACAATGCCAGGTTCTAGCCCAACAGGTTTGAAATTGCAAGCTTTTGGAACACTGCTCATTCATCAGATGACTTCTGACTTTACCTCTTGTATGAACTAAGGGCCCTTCTGCCATATCAGGTCAACACAGAAGACCTCTTTGTACTAGTTGGACGAGGGTAGGAGAGGCCTCCCTAGCTTTCAGAAGCCAGTTTCTATTTGTCAACCATTATTCCTAAAACAGATGAACTTGTCATTACCACAAAGATGCTTACTTAGCTTACCAACTCGCCACAGATTTTTTATGCACAATAGGAAGAACACTCCAGAAAGTTCTTTGCAGTTCCAAAGGACGTTCGGATGTCCTAAGATTTTGAGAGATGCTGGACAAATCCAAGTCTGTCTTTATGCTAAAGTGTTGACAAGACACCAGCTAACATATTGTTGAAAATGTGGATAATGAAATGTAAATATTAATATGGGTGCTCACTGTGCACAGTGCTATATTGACTTCACTTTAAAAGTAGTTCACTGTGGAACATCCTGAGGACAACACAGGTACTTCATTGTTGTAGGTTCTTTGAGGTTTCATCATTATTCTGTTGACTCCATTCTGGAGAGGTTGGAGAGAAAGATCAATAGGCCAATCCAGTGTAGTCAGGAAATGAGGGAGGAGCTCGTTAAAAAGCCTTCAACTCTTAGCACAGTTCCAGAAACTGCAAGATTAAAAGAGGGGAAAGACGACAGTTTTTCTTCTGAAGTTTGCTACTTCCAGGAGAGATGCATGAAATTTGCATATCAACCGAGATAATAAGATAAGATCAAATAAAATGCAAATTCATGCTAATCCTCCATCTGCAAAGCAATTGGCAACAGGGGTTGTCTAGTTAAAACAGGTCCCAAGAGGATCATTGAGAAAAGATTCAAACTGGAGAGGAGATTGTTGATGTCCAACAATATCTTGGATTTTACCACTGACTGATGAAGGGCTTATGCCTGAAATGTTGATTCTCCTGCTCCTTGGATGCTGCCTGACCTGCTGTGCTTTTCCAGCACCATACTCTCGGCTGTTACCACTGACTACAAAATTAACTGGATCAGCCAAACAAATATCATGGTTATAAGAGCAGGTCAAATGCTTCAGATCCTGCAGCAAGTAACTCCCCTCCTGAGTAACCAAAAGTCTATTCACCATCCATAGGATATAAGTCAGGAGTGTAATGGAATACTCCCTACTTGCCTGGATGAGTGCAATTCTAAGAGCAGTCAAGAAGCTTGACACCATCCAGGCCAAGGCTGCCCACTTAGTTGGCATCACATTCTCAAACATTCACTCCCTTGGCTACCAAAATAGTATAGGAACAATGCATATCATCCATAAGATGCACTGCAGAAATGTACCAAGGCTCCCTAGACAGCAACTCTACCATTTAGAAGGACATGGGCACCAGATACTTTGGAACACCATCACTTGCAATTTTCCCTCCAAGCCACTCACTATTCTGACTTGGAAATACACTGCCTTTCCTTGAATGTGATTGGGTCAAACTCCTGGACCTCCCTCCCTAACAGCATTGCCAAAGTGGGACTGAGGGGTATGGGGGGTAAACTATACTGAATGGACTTCAGCAGTTCAAGATGGCAGTTCATCACCACCTTCACAAGAGTGTCTCAGGATGGGCAATATATGCTGGCCCAGCCATTGTTGCCTGCATCCCATGAATGAATAAAAATAAGGCTGGGCTGATAGATACTAGGAAACGGATGGTCAAAGCTAAAATATTAAGGATGCTGGAAGTTGAAAATAAAAAATAGTAAAACCAGGAAGCAGTTAGCAGGTCAGGCAACAGCTTTGAGAAGAGAAACAAAGAGAGCTAACGTTTCAGGTCTATAATCTCTTGTCAAATAATGAAAAGTGGTGGTCATTGTCTTTTTATCAAGTAGCCAGCACAACAGAATATAAACCTCTAATAAAAATGAAAAAAATCCAGATGTTGGAAATATGAACTAAAAAAAAGCAGAAAACTCAGCAGATCTGTTCATCTGTGGACAGAGAAAGAAAGTTTTGAGATCAGTATGACCCATCTTCAGAATTCCATTCCAAAGAAGAGTCATGAAGGGCTTGAGATGTTAACTCTGTTTCTCTCTCCGCAGAAGCTACCAGACCTGTTGAGTTTTTCAGAGTATTCTATTTTCATTCCAATTTTAACCTTTTGTAATTCATAATTCTGCATTTTTGTATTCCTCAGTAGGATTCCTGTTATGCTAAGAACTGAAACTGAAATAATTATTTTCTCTTTCCCAAGAACATACACTTTGAGGCCTTTTAACTCTGGAGGGAGGTTGCCTTGGTTTTCAGTCAAGTCTTTACCTATTATCATGGTGCATGTTCTTTCAGGCATTGGATAATCTAGCAGAGTATCGACACTGGCTGTTTTCTTCCTCTCTCTACCCCAAATCTTCAAGAAGGAATTTGTATTTAAATGATTTCAGGGCACCTCAAAGCACTATACTGGCAATGAATTACTTTCTGATGTGCAGTCACTGTGGTCAGGTAGCTCACAGCGCCAGAGACCCAGGTTCAATTCCCGCCTCAGGTGACCGACTGTGTGGAGTTTGCACATTCTCCCCGTGTCTGCATGGGATTTCCTCCGGGTGCTCTGGTTTCCTCCCACAGACCAAAAATGTGCAGGTCAGGTGAATTGGCCATGCTAAATTGCCCGTAGTGTTAGATGAAGGGGTAGATGTAGGAGATTGGGCTGGGTGGGTTGCGCTTCGGCGGGTCGGTGTGGACTTGTTGGGCCGAAGGACCTGTTTCCACATTGTAAGTAATCTAATCTAATCTAATCTAATCAAAATGGAACAGCCTATTTACACACTGCATAGTGCCACCAGCAGCATTGTAATAACAAGCAGACACGATGTTTTTGAATGCTGGTTGAAGGATAAATATTGATCAGGACACCAGACAGAAATCTCTGGCTCTTTTTCAAAATAGTGCCATGGCATCTTTAACATCCTCCAGAAGGGGAAGACAGAGTCTGAGTGTAATCGCTCACCAGAAATATGGCATCTCAGATAACATGGTACTCCCAAACTACTGGAATGGGAGTGGCAGGCTAAGTTTTTGTGTGTAAGTCACTGGAGTGGGAGACATGTCCAGATCTTTAAGATTTGGAGTGGTGAGTGTTACTCAATGAGCTGTAGCCAACAGCTACCCGACTATCTGTGTCCTCTATCTAGTCATCTTTATAAACTAATGGTTCACAACACTAAGGCGAATCTATTTACAAAACACTAGTTTTAAAACTTCTCAGTAACTCTCCAGTAGACCAATGATACCTTGGGCTTCTCCAAATCTTTATGCAGCAGGGATGTTGTGTGCAGTCTATCGAACTCTGCTAACTTTGAGGAAGAAAAATGAGTCACACCTTCAAAACCTAATGGAATGTCAGCAATCAGAAGAAGTCATTTAATCTTTTATTGATCGCAAGTTGAACATGGCTGTGGTTTCAGCTGCGATGATGGGGGCTGACACTACTTAACCCTCTATTGACCAGGATCCTTCAAAATGCTGAGCTAGTGTTGCTCCACATTACAGGTACCAGTATTTTGATCTTCCAAAAGTTCACTTTGTGGAACATAATCTTTCCTGTGCAGAGTTTATTTACAGTTTTAAATTACACCAAATTCTCCACAATTGCAGAACACTTTTCCAGAGGTGAAGTGTATGTATTATAGTAAAGAAAATAAAGACAGTTGGTGCAATAGCATAACCTTGTATGACCCAAGGCTTCAACAAGGTAGGGTCTATGGTAATTAATAATTTGCTCATCTGCTGGTATGGGTGAGGTTGGTGACAAATTTCTCAGAGTAAATTTGAGGAGAACGCTACATAAGAGTCAAAGAACTTTGTGAGCTCAGAAAAGGTTATGTATAATGATTGAACAGAAATGCAAGGTAGAGCACTAATGTGCCTTGCAGCGAAGATCTTGGTGCTTATTGATGAACAAAAACAGCACTTCACCTCTGGAAAGCATTCTTCAGCCACTCAGAAGAGGAGATTATAGAAGAACCTTGAATGATCTTCCCGGTGGGGGACAGCAGAGAAAACTTACTGCAGTCATAGTAAATCACACTTACCTCCTCTCTTGAATATAGTCACAATCACATAGGAAACTAAGGTCCTTTCTCAACCTATTCCTACAGCATAACACATCTGCCCATTGGTAAAAATCAACAGCCTGGAAAATATGGGCTATTTTCCTTACCTTCGGAACTTCCTCTCAATAAAGGCAGACACTGGTGTTAAAATTCATCCTTTTTTATTCATTCATGGAATATTGGCATTGATACCTGAGCCAGTCTTTATTGCCCACCATATTCACAATGCCAATTCATTTCTTTGGTCAACTGGAGAAGGCGGTATTTGAGATCCAATTTCTCATGTAAGGCAAAATACATTGTCTATCATATAGCAGTTATTTCTATGTTCCTGAACACAATGGAGACTTTGACAACCTACAGCAGCCACCTCAAAGCACTGGGAAGCACTGTCACCAATGATAGTGACCTTGCAAGATCCTCCAAATCTAGTAACACAAAAGGCAGTTCAACAGTAGCATGTCTTCCTATACTAACATGCCCAGCATCAAGCCAGGAAAACACTCGAAACCAATTCTGCTGAATGGCACATGTCACTCATAGGGGCAGCATCATATTCTCAAAGCAACTGTCCTCCTGGGAATTACATTGCAACAGGAGACTCCCAGAAGGACAGCAGAAATACTTTAGGGACATCTGCTAAGCATGTCTGGAAGTCAAAAACTCCCACCCACTCATACCAATCCGTGGTTTATGACCAACCAAAATGAAGATATTTTTGCACCTACTTCCCATGTGGCAGAGTCTACAGACTGCTCATTGGATCCATCATCCATCTCAAAACCCACCAAACCATAATGGAAGAAAGTCGTCCTTGATCCCAAAGGAATGTCGAAAAAGTCTTTTATTCTGGGGTTCTAGTTTAAATCCTAGACTAGACTCTGAGTATCCAGTAGAAGGTGAATTTGAACAGTTTCCCAGCCTGAATTCAGTATTAAACTTATACTAATTTGGCTGGGATAGGCTACTCTGACAAATAAAAATGTGTAGTACTTTAGATATTAGGGGTTATTCTGAATGGATTAGGCTGAGGCACATGGCACACGCTAAGCATGAGAGGGTTTACTCTTCAATTTAAACCTCAATATATATACCTCCTGGTTTGCCTCAGTGCCTCTGCACCCACTGACCTACATTGCATCCCTGCATCCATTTAGGAAAAAACCATATCACTGTTTTCAGATCCCTCCACGGCCTTTTCACTCTTAATCTCTGTAACTTCTTTCAATCCCACAATTTTGAAATCTAAGTGCTCCTCCAATTCTTGCCTCTTGTGCATCCCCCAATTTTCATCACTTTACTATTGATGGCTTTGCCTTAACCTTAATGGAGAGGCGATGGCCTAGTGATATTATTGCTGGATTGTTAATCCAGAGACTCAGATAACATTTTGGGGATCTGGGTTCAAATCCCACCATGACAGATGGTGGAATTTGAATTCAATAAATATCTGAAATTAGGAATGATGACCATAAATCCATTGTCGATTGTCAGAAAAACCCATCTGGTTCACTAATGTCCTTCATGGAAGGAAACTGCCATCCTTACCTGGTCTGGCCTACATGTGACTCCAGACCCACAGCAATGTGATTGACTCTTAACAGCCCTATGGGCAATTAGGGATGGACAATAAATGCTGCCTAGTCAGCAACACCCTCATCCTGTGAATGAATTTTAAAAAAATCTATTGAGGTCCCATCTGCTAAAACTCTCTTGTTAAATCTCTCTACTGCTGTGAAGTACTCCTTAAAAATAAGCTTTGACCAAGCATTTGGCCACTTGTCTAATATCACTTGAGAAACAATCACCTGGTGAAGGAGCGTCGCTCCGAAAGCTAGTGTACTTCCAATTAAACCTGTTGGACTATAACCTGGTGTTGTGTGATTTTTAACTTATGACAAATGAAGTTTGATAATTCTCCTTTGGAGCATAACAGGATGGCGTAACACATCAAAAGGAGCTAACAAATGGAAGATATCATTGTGATAACAACATTAACTAAAATTGATACCATCTCCTTTTGTGTCACTTTTTACTCCAGAGATTTGAGCTCACTAACCAAGTCCAGTGCCCTACTACAGAGTGCAGTCTGTTGTAAGTGCCACCTTTTGACTGGGGCATAAAATTAAGGCCCCTTCTGCTCTTCAGGTGCATCTAGAAGATGCTATTTGGTCAATCTTTGTGCCTCAATCATGATTATGTTAAAAGATTATATGGTCATCACTGTACTATTTGAGAGAGTGCGTCATGGCAAAATTGGCTACCATAATTCCAACATCATAACATTGACCACAGCGAATACCATCTCAATGGCTGTAAGCCAATTAGATATCCAGAGGTCATGAAAGGCACTAAATAAATGCAAAGCTTTCCTTCTTGCTGGTGGAGAAATATTGTAGAGGGAGCTTTGCTTTATGTTTAACCCTGGCTAGTCACATTTGTTGGATCACCATGGAAGCAGCCTTTGCTTACATGTACAATCAGGCTATAACTATTGTCTTGCCCAGGGTGCCCATATTTCTGGAACAAATAAAAAGTTAAAACCCAGAATCTAAGAAAATGATGGAGCAGACATCCCTGTAATCGTCTCATTTATGATATTTATTTACAGCTAATAAGACCTGAACTCAAAAGTTATCATTTAAATACAATAAGTGGTCCATAGTCCACTTCATAGTTTCTAGATACTGACACATTTGTTATCCATTGTAAGAAATATTTGGACTTGATGGACATTTTATAGAACAAAACAAGCAAGTAAACAAGGGTGTCATTGATATGCATATTTATATATTAATGCCTTCCTGCTTCACAATCAACAAGTTCATTATTACTAGTCTCCCAATGCTGGAGTGGTTCCCAACAGACAGAATTTCACATCATGGAAACTGGCAAGTTTATTCTTAAACAATATTAAGATACACAGACATCCATGTGATTATAATTGTGACCACACTATTAACATTCTTTTTTTTATTGCAGAGGTGACATATGCTTATCTTATTTAGTTGCAGAGCACTGACCCCACTCCATTTATGACATAAATCATGAATACTACCAACTTGCATTTATATAGTGCCTTTCATTCAGTAAAATGTTCCAAGACATTTGCATATAGTTGCGGTCAGCTCATGGTTGAAAATTTCTACTTTGTCATTCAATTTTTTGTGCAAATACAGGTATAAAGCTCAAAGTTTATTCTCCAGCTTAGCTGTTCATTTAAACACCAACTTGCAACACTGAACCAGAACACCTTGCACCACTGAAGTTATTGTTTTCTGCCTGTTGCCCATTGCTACTATTGCATTGCTCCCAAACTTTTGTGATCTCACTCGCCATTCCCCTCCCATCCGCCTCACGAACTGTTCCTCCTTCAACTCCTCAATGACTCATTCATTGCCCCTCTCTCAAATCCCTGACCATCATTATCATTCCATCTTGCACCTAATCCCTTTCACCACCTTGTTTGTCATAAGAAAGCCAGTGAGGGTTTAGGAGCAGCGTATGAGGGGTGGGGTGATGAAAAGCACAGAATTGCTACAGTACAGAAGAATGCCACTCAGTCCATTGTGTTTGCACTAGCTCTCCAAATAAGCATTCTACTTTGAACCATTCTCCAACCTTACCCCCCGTAATCTTGCACTTTGTTTCTTTCCAGGTAACAGCCAAATTCCCATTTGAACGTCTTTGCCACATGCTCTGGAACTGAATTTCACACCTTTACTCTCTCAAGAGCCTTTCAAATTGAGCTACTATTGCAATAAAGCAGTCACATTGTACACAGCAAGTTCCTATAAACAACCAAATGACAATGTCCAGATAAACCGGATAGGACTGGTCGCGGGACACATATTGGCCAGGAACCTGAAGCAGTACTTCTCCTGTTCTTCTTCAAAATAATGCAGTGGGATAATTTCCATTCAACCAACAGGTAAGGAGGAGCTTTGGTTAGATCTGATCCAAAAAAAAACCTGCCCTTCAACAGTCCATTGGTACTGGGACTGAGGCTGTGAGCTGGGATCTTATGATCAAGTCTCTGGAATGGGACTCAAACAGTGTTACTGCTCCCCACTGAGCCACAGTTCACATTCCTTCTACTTTATCGTGATTTCCTCTCTACTGTTTTCAATCTTTATTGTATTTTCCAATTAATATTAAAAAAATCACATCATATTTTCACATTTTTATCATTCAATAAAATTCTTCCCACAAAAGAAATTAACTTTTTTTTTCTAAACATTACTTTACAGCTTCTTAATAACACAAGATCTTTGAACTGAAACCCTGAGCGTACAAACAGGCAGGTGCATCAACTATCCCAGCAAGCTGTACTGAGACAGTTATTGGCTTGCTTTCACATGCTGCTTCCAATCAACTGAGAGACCAACTCTCTCTCTGCCTTGCTAGCAAGTGTCATGCTGACAAGGCACAAGTTAAGAGCAAAAATGCCAACCCAACCATACCCAAGTATACAGGAAACAATTCAGCTCCTCGAACATGATGCATAGTCCACTGCCTCAACCTATATTAGCTCTTGATAACTGTATATGTGCACAATGGGGAGACACATTTATCAACAGGATCAACCAGTAAAATTGTAGACTGTGCTGAATCTTGAGGGAATAAGAACACAATGTGCAGATGAAGCTCAGCGGATCTATCAGAGTTAACATTTTCAGTCTAAAGTTCTTCAGAACTCTGGTATCTTGAAAGAATACTTTGAGTTGCAAACACTGATGCTGGGAAAAATGGACAACAAGTGTTCCACAATGTTTAAGCGTTGGTTTTAAAGGAGAGAATTTCCTAGTTACCATCAATGCCAATATAACACCAGGGCTTATTGATTCGCGGGACAGAAGATGGAAACCACCTGGTATGATCAACGAAACAAATTCTTGGCAGAAAGGAGTCCGTGCTGGTACATACACAGCCTCCTTTCATTTTCACACATGGTCACAATATCTCCAAATAATCATGAGAATCAAACTGCACAGTTCAGTCATGTTTATACATTAAACAGCTCAGCCACTTGGACTGAAAATTCCCCAGTTTCCATCATTAGTCTATACTCAATTAACTGAAAAGTTATCTGAGGCAATATAATTGGTTCAAGGTTGTTGAGGTAGAAAATGAGGTAATGCCTCAATCCTGACCAGCATCAGAAAAAGCAAAGTATCCTGTCAACGTCAATAAATGTAAATCTGGAAATCAAAAATTCATTCATCGTAAAGTGCTTTGCGACATTCAGTGATACTGTAAGACATTACAAAGAAGCAAGCCCTTCTTTTTTGCTCATCTCTCGAAGCTTACATTTCAATTATATGTCATTTATGGCCTTTGCAAGTAATTCAGCAACATTTGAGTCTAGTTGCTTTGTCCTCAGGCTTGGCTTTGTTTCAATATTATTCACAAAGTTGTGCACCGCCCTTTTATGTGACCTATTTAATTGGATTAGGAATTCAAATTTGGAGAAACAGGAGACAAAACTTTAAGTTCACCTTTCATAAGTTTTATTGCAATCACTTCAGAATTCTTGTCCTTTGCCAAAAAACATAAATTACAATAACAAGCTGGATAGTTTCACATAAAATTCAGAGAAAACAGAAATGCTCCAGATTAATAAACTTATGTTTGAATGAGAGATACTTTGGCCATCTCTGACAGCTTTTAAAAATCCATTTAAAAGAAGTTATTTAATAGAAGTCGTCACCTGAATTTTAATCTTGATTTTTGTCTCCCACATTAACTTAAATCTTGGCCTTATTTCAGTTCCAGCTTTCACTAGAGATTCTGATTTTTATTTATCAAGAATATGTAAAATTGTTCAGTTGCCTTTTATCTCCTCCTTACTTTAAGTCAAGGATAAAGCAGCCTCAACTCTTCTCTGCTGATTATGGAAAGTCTAACTTCTACCACATAGTCAGGTGTGTTGTTGCTTGGCAACCAGCAACAACTGGAGAATGATGGCTGACCAGGGTAATGGAATCCGACTTTTAACTTTCCCCATGGGTGGCCTTTGAAGATTGGTTTCTAGAGGAACTTCAATTTTCTGCGTGTTCCACATACCAGTGCATTCAAGCAAACAATGCAGCTCGATGATTGGAGTAGAATCAAAATGGCTGGCTGGATAAAGGAATGTGCCTGCTAGCTCTTGTTGGAATGTGATCCGAAAAATTTCATCGTATGACCTCCCACCTTCAACCATCCTGTCTGGTCAAACAACCCTTATTTTCTCGACATGGTACTTTTAATAATTGATCATTAACTTCAAAGAGAATGAAACACCATTTTTTAAAAATAACTTCACGGGTTTTTTCTCCGCAGCAGAATCCTTCAGATACAGTTTTAATGCCTAGAGACTTCAAAGGAATGCTCGAGGTTCAGCAATCCTTGCTAGGGAGTCTGCCCTCAATCTCCCTTTCAATGTTCTAATAGGGTTATGTGAAGTAAGGTGAAAGGGAGCTGGGATGGAGCACAGATACTGCTTCTGAGCTGTACATTCTACACAATTTTCTGAAATCCTCTTTTGGTGGCCCACATCATTCAAAGTGCAGTGAAAAGCAGAGGCCATCATTATACCAGGGAATATGCCACTCAGAGGAGGATGAAGCTGAAAGAGGAATTTCTGAAAATGGAGGATTGAATTGAATAAGGAGAATCACTGCTGTATACTGCAATTTCCAACTCTGGGTGAAGGTATTTCCAATTCTGGGTGAGGGTTAGCACTGCTGCCTCACAGCGCCAGGGCCCAGGTTCAATTCCCACCTCAGGCAACTGTCTGTGTGGAGTTTGCACATTCTCCCTGTGTCTGTGTGGGTTTCCTCCAGGTGCTCCAGTTTCCTCCCACAGTCCAAAGGTGTGTACATTAGGTGAACTGGCCATGCTAAACTGCCTGTAGTGTTAGGTGGATTAATCAGGAGTGAATGTAGGGCAATTGGTCTGGGGGGGTTGCTCTTCGGAGGGTCAGTGTGGACTTGTTGGGCCGAAGGGCCTGTCTCCACACTGTAGGGAATCTAATCTAATCTAAATACTGGAGGTTTAAGCACATGACCTCCTCCCAGTAGTCTCAATCCCATACTCCAGCTATTAGTCATGTGACACACACAACACAGTGTAATCCCACAGTGTAATCACTGGCCACAAAACATGTTTATCCTTACATTGCCCTATCTTTCCAGTTAATTCAACAATGAAGAGACCCTGCTGCTGATTGGATGACCCTTGACAGGTCATCCCGAAGCTTTTCTTTTCCATCTCCAATACTTTTAGAAGTAATAATCAGAAGTGTTCAAAAAAAACCTTTATTTCTTTTAAATGCATCTGTGATTGCTCTGAGCAGTGACCTGGAATTAATCTTTAGTTTCTGGAAATTCCAGAAGAAGTCACTGTTCTGACCATTCAGCCTAACTCCAAGCCTGGCCAATACCAATGGCAACACTTCAGCTGGCCGTTCCTTTCGTAGTGAACTGCTCCCCAACTCCCAGGGCCTCTGATAATAACTGCACTCTAAAAAATTATAAATAAATTCACATAGATGTATTAATAATGAGCAAAACAGCAAATGCTCAGCTTTCAAACAGCATATGGAACAGATTATATGCATATGTATATATAGATAAAGTATACATCCACACACGTATCACGAATGATAATAAGCTAGAAAAATCCAGAAGCTTGTTATAATATTTATAAATATTGGCTCAGATGATGCTGAGAGAACACTCCTACCCTTCTTTGGTCTAGAGCCATACACTCTCATGTCCCCTCCAGAAGGCAAAAAGGACCTCAATTTAACATTCCATCTGAAAGAATGTATTACCAACAGTGCAGTGCTATCACAACCTAGACTATGCTGACAGCAGGGGGTGTGAATTCATTGCCTTCTAACTTGGAGGAGAGAGATTGTTACCCACTGTGCCACAACTGATATCACATTCCATGCAATCTACACTCAGGGTTTTGTAGTATGGTTTCAATGGAGAGAATGTTAGAAATATTTGTTCCATATTCACCTGGTAGAATGAACATTGACCACTCTCAACACCAAATTTGGAAATTAAAGGCAAAATAGCACAGATGCTAGAAATCTGAAATGGAAAGGTGAAAATGCGGGAGGACCACAGCAGGCTTTTCAGCATTTGTGAAGAAAGAAACAGAGGTGACATTTTAAGTCAAACATGACTCCTCATCAGAATGGTTCTGTGAAGAATCATCATATTAGGCTTTAAATGCTAAATCTGCTTCTCTTTCCACAGGGAATGCCAGACCTGCAGAGTTTCTCCAACACTTTTTCATTTTATACCAAATTCTGGAGATTTGGCTTTCTTCCCTCTATGGAACACCTTGAGACATTTTTCTACAGTTGCAGTACTAACTAGGATACAGTTAGAGGTGAAATAAATCAACCAATAAGAATTTATCAGCATTTAAAATTAATGAGTGATTCTCACTAACTAAAAACATGCAACAAAGGTAAAAATCATCTGATTAAAAAAAGTGACCAAACTGAAACAGTAACTTGGTTCCTCTCTCCACAGATGCTGTCAGATCTGCTGAGTATTTCCAGCATTTTCTGGTTTTAATTCAGATCTCCAGGATCCATAATATGGGTATCATGTCTCAAAACCTGCAACTTCAGGGTGGAAGAGTGTGGTGCTGGAAAAGCACAGCTGGTCAGGCAGAATCCGAGGAGCAGAAGAAGTGTCATTTCGAGCACAAGCCCTTCATCAGGAATAAGGATTGCAGCCCAAGGGGGCTGGGAGATAGATGGGAGGGGGTGGGGCTGAGGGAGAAAGCAGCTGGGAATGTGATAGGTAGATGAAGGTGGGGGGTGAAGGTGATAGGTGAGAGGGGAGTGTGGAGCTGATAAGTGGGAAGGAAGATGGATAGGTAGGACAGTTCAAGAGGGCAGTGCTGGATTAGAAAGTTGGATCTGGGCTAGGGTGGGGGGGTGGAGGGGAGGAGAAATGAGGAAACTGGTGAAATCCACATTGATCCCATGTGGTTGGAGAGTCCCAAGGTGGAAGATGAGGCGTTCTTCCTTCAGGCATCAGATGGTTAGGGTTTGGCAGTGGAGAAGGCACTGGACTTTCATGTCCGTGGAGGAGTGGGAGGGGAAGTTAAAGTGTTCGGCCACCAGGCGATGGGGTTGTTTAGTGCATGTGTCCCAGAGATGCAAACACAAGTTTGCATCCTTCTCCCCAGTGTAGAGGGGATCACATCGGGAGCAATGGACACAGTAGATGACGTGTGTAGAAGTGCAGGTAAAGCTCTGTCGGATGTGGAAGGATCCTTTGGGGTCTTGGAAGAAGAGAGGGGGGAAGATGTGGGCACAGGTTTTGCACTTCTTGCGGTGGTGGGGAAGGTGCCGGGAATGGGGTGTGGGCTGTTGAGGGTACGTGGACCTAACAAGGGAGTTGCGGAGGGAATAGCTTCTGCAGAATGTTAATAGGGGTGGGAAGGGAATATATACACCTGGTGCTGGGGTCTGTTTGTAGGTAGTGGATATGGCGGAGGATGATGCAATGTATCCGGAGGTTGGTTGGGGTGGAAGGTGAAGACTGGGGGTTGTTCTCCATTTCCCACATGACGATGCTCTCTAGCACATCACCTCCACTTCCCACAATTATGCCCTTGAACCCCACCCCTCCAATCACAACAAGGAAAAATCCTCATCTTCCACCTCACCAACCTCCGGAGACATCACATCATTCTCCGCCATTTCTGCTACCTACAAATAGACACCACCACCAGGGATATATTTCCCTCCCCACCCCTATTTGTGTTCCAGAGAAACCATTCCCTCCGCAACACCCTTTTTAGGTCCATGCCCCCACCAACCCACCCTCCACTCCCGGCTATCGCAAGAAGTGCAAAACCTGCGCCCACACTTTCCCCTTTACCTTCGTCCAAGGCCCCAAAGCATCCTTCCACATTCGACAGAGATTTACCTGCACTTCGACATGTCATCTCTGCCTTTATTCCTGATGAAGGGCTTTTGCCCGAAACGTCGATTTTGCCTGTCTTCGGATGTCCAGCACCACTGATCCAGAATCTGGTTTCCAGCATCTGCAGTCATTGTTTTTACCTCGTTTATGTCATCTACTATGTCCATTGCCCCCGGTATGATCTTCTCTACACTGGCAAGACAGGACACCAGCTTGCTGAATGTTTCAGAGAACATCCCTGGGACACCCTCACTAATCAGCCCCACTACCCCGTGGCTGAACCCTTCAACTTCCTCTCCCACTCTGTCATGGACATGCAGGTCCAGGGCCTCCGCCACCGCCAAACCCAAACTGCCCAATGCCTAGAGGAATAACACCTCATGATCCACCTTGGGGCCCTCCAACTACATGGGATCTGTGTGGATTTCACCAGTTTCCTCAATTCCCCTCCCCCCACCTTATCCCAGATCCAACCTTCCAACCTGGCACTGCCCTTTTGAACTGTCCATCTTTCTTCCACCGATCCGCTCCACCCTCTTCTCTGACCTATCACCTTCACCCCCACCTTCATCTACCTATGGTATTCCCAGCTACCTTCCCCCAGCCCCACCTCCCTCCCATTTATCTCTCAGCCCCCTTGGGCCACAACCCTCACTTCTGATTAAGGACTTATGCTCGAAATGTCGATTCTCCTGCTCCTCGAATGCTGCCTGACCAACTGTGCTTTTCCAGCATCACACTTTTTGATTCTGATCTCCAGCATCTCAGTCCTCACTTTCTCCTACCTCATTGTCTAAGCCTGAGTCGGATTTCAGATCTTGTCCAATTGTGGATTGGAGGGTTTTTGCCAAAAGTGCTTCATGTGTCAAGTGGTGTCAAAGGTCATTACTGTATGGGAATAGACAGGCACGCAGCTCCAAAGCAGATATCTAGTCCAGTGTCATGCTGCCCAGGCAAGCTTGTTTTAAAATTTCAGTCAATTAACATTGATTTTATGACACGTTCTAAAATGGTCTAGTTTTTGGACAAATTTGCCACCTGATTTGAGACACTACATCTGTATTTTGATGTGGTATGTTCGATGAAACAACAATGATAAAAGCAAGTCTCCATTCTGAAGCTTCATCAGTGAGAAAACTCATAATATAGAAACAGAGATGCACAGTAATAACAAAAAGAGATCAGTGAAGCAATTTGCTGCTCACATGATTTTACAGATTTTATTCTGTCAATGTAATAGAATGTGTAACTGGATCAGATTTGTGGGAATGAGTTGATCCTGTCACAACATGAGCAGTAGAAAATGAAATAGGGGAAGATTATGTCTGGGAGCTGTTTCTCGAGAAATGGTGAATGTTCTCAAAACCTTTACAATTCTGTTGGAGCTATCAAACAGAGTAAGATTTTCCATGTTTCTTCACAACTTGTTAGACATTATACTTGGGAGATGTGAACCCCAAGAACTCGATTCATCATATACACAGATTTATGAAGTGTTAATATCCAAACTGACCAAGGGAAACTTTACCCCCTCTCACAACACAAAGATGTATCGATTTTCATTTACTCTCCCTCCCCTCCACCACCACCGCCCCCAACGAAGGCTCTGAAGGGCAAATTATACTGTACAGTCAGAGCATGAGATAGACTGTCAAATGTAAGCAACATTGTAGGATTCTGCATCAGATGTCACTCAAATTCCCGTAAGTCTTAAAACCTAGTTACATGAGCACCAAGTGTCAAAGGTCTGAGAAGTAGCAGTTCTGGTGGATACCTGTGCTGTCTCACACAGTTACATGTCGGGAGTTGTTCATATGGGAATCCACAGGTTAATTAGAGGAATAGAAAATTCAAGGTTGGAAGAAGTATAAGTGTTAGGGAGCAAACAGAAGGATGTCAAATAATATGGATGAAAGACTACAACCAAAAGAGATGTGAAAAAGATAACATGCCTCCATTATAATAAGCCTTGACATACTAAAGCCAAATGCTTGAGGTTAAATGAGAAACCAATGACAGTAATAGGAATGGCTTCGAAATCCTCAGAAAAGAAAATGGGTTTTTTAAGATACAGCTGTAAGACAAAGGGTTCCTTAGAATCTACTTAGAACAATTAAAAACAAGTTTCCTCAATTATTGATAGAGGATCAGACCACAACAGGTTTTGAATATTTTATGTCAAAAGCTCAAGCAACTTTGGATCAGAGTTGAGGTGCTGGAATCTGAACTGCATATTGGTGGGAGGACAATTTGTACCTGGGGGAGAAGCAGTTGTTTGTGTCCAATCTTTGTCTCCTTATCTCTGGAAAGACACTATTGCCTTAGAGTGAATGCAACAAAGGTTTAACAAGCATATTCCCAGGATTGTATTCCTGTCCTCTGAAGACAGCTTGGGCAAACTGGACCTGTATTCTCTAGAATTTCAAAGAACAATCCAATTGGAACTTACAAACACTTAAAGTGATAAACAGGATAGCTGCACAATCTGTCACCTTGACTGTATTGTTCCCAGTCCTTACACTGTTTATTCATTTTTGAATCCTTTACCAAATCATCTGTCTGTATTAATATGGTAGTCATGACATTTTATGATGTACAACATCTTTTCATGTGGAACCTAATGAAAGTCTCTTGAAATTCTAAACTTAATATATCCATTATTCTTTTATCTACTGAAAGGGGGAAAGTAGGACAGGCAGAGAGATTCAGGGAGGAAAGTCCAGGGTTTAGAATCCACAAAAGGTTTCAATCTCACTGATGGAGTAATTGAAAGTGAGGATGCCCAGTGGCCAGCATCCAAGCAGAGGGTAATGAGGCTGGAGACGGTTGCAGAGATCAGAGAAGCATCAGGTAGTTTGAAAGCAAAGATACAAATAATGTAATTGAGGCATAGCTAAACAGAGAATCAGCATTGATCAACTTGACAATGGGATAGTGGGAGTTTGGATATAGCATATCAAAAAGAATAATAAATCTTGACATACCAAATTCATGGATAATTATTTCACCACCAGACACATTTTGATTTAACATGTGACAAAGTAGAAGTTTGTTATAGGTACTGGAATTTTTAAAAATGATTTGGCACAACTCCTTTGTTGGCATCAAGGCAATATTTTCATAGATGTGGAAAGAATGTTGCAGTCACCACTCTTAACATCTTCAAAATATTATTCAAACTTTTCAGGTTACAGAATGAAGCAAAATCTCAACCTCTATCCTGTCGGTGTTCTTCGCCAAGTGAGATCTTTCATGGAGGGTTGACTTCAGTTTTAATTTTCAGATTAACTCCATTCCATTCATTATTCCAGCATTAACCTTCCCTTCAAGGAACAGCCTCTAGTTTTTGTATTGTGAGTGGGTAGCATATTACAAAATATATTTCCTTTCTACTCCACCAATAACAGGAGGGCAAAAAGGGGACGAGATAGCCTTGGCATATAAGGTTCAGGATAATCCAAAAACATTCTACAAGGTCAAAGCAATGAGGGAGAGAGTGGAGCCCCTTAAACGAACAACAAGTTCATCTGTATGTGGAACCACAGGAGGTGGGGAAGATACTAAACAGTGTCAGTTTTTACTGTGAAGAAAGAAATGAAGGCTAGGGAACTCAGGGAAATAAATATTGATATCTTGAAAGCAGTCCACATTGCAGAAGAGGAAGTGCTAGAGGTCTTAAATAAAAAGATGAATACATTTCCAGGACCTGATCAAGTATATCCCAGGACGTTGTGGAGAGCTAGTGAAGAAAATGTGAGACCCCTAGCAGAGATATTTGTATCATCTACAGCCACAGATGAGGTGCCAGAGGACTGGAAGGTGGCTAATGTTGTGCCTTTATTTTAAAAAGGCTGTAAGGAGAGGCCTGCAAACTATAGACCTATGAGTTTGACATCAGTGGTGAGTAAGTTGTTGGAAGGGATTCTGAGAGTTAGGATTTACATGCAATTAGAGAGGCAAGAGCTAAATAGGAATAGTCAGTATGGTTTTGTGCATGGGAAATCATGTCTCACAAACTTGACTGAGTTTTTTTTAGAACATAACCAAAAGGTTTGATGAGGGCTGAGTGGTAGATATTGTCTACATGGACTTTAGTAAAGCCTTTGACAAGGTTCCACATGGTAGACTAATTAGTAAATTGGATCACATGGGATTCAGGGAGCGTTTGCCAACTGGATACAAAATTGGCTTGTCAGTTGGAGACAGATGGTGCTGATGGAGGGTTGTTTTTCAGACTGGAGGCCTGTGACCAGTGGTGTTCCACAGGATCAGTGCTGAGTTTACTTTTGATTATAATTTCTATAAATGATTTTGATGAAAATTTAGGAGACGTGGTTAGCGAGACGACACCAAAAGTGGTGGTATACTGAACAGTGAAGAAGATTATCTAAGATTACAAAGGGATCTTTATCATTTGACCAATGGGCTGAGGAATGGCAGATGGAGTTTAATTTGGATAAATGCGAGGTATTCCATTTTGGTAAAACAAACAAGGGCAGGACTTGCAATTAATGGTAAGGCCCTGGGTAGTATTGTCGAACAAAGACCTAGTGGTTCAGGTACATAGTTCATTGAAAGTTGCATTATAGGTAGACTTGGTGGTTAAGGTAGCACGCTTGCTTTCATTGCTCAGACCACTGAGTACAGTAGTTGGAACGTCATGTTCAGGCTGTATAGTACATTGGTGAGGCCACACTTTGGAGTACTGTGAACAATTCTATAGAAAGGATATTATTAAATTGAAATGGGTTCAGAAAAGGGTGTTGCCGGGACTGGAGGGTTTGAGTTAAAAGCATAGGCTGGGACTTTGTTCACTGGAGCATAGGAAGTTGACAGGTGACCTTGTAGAAGTTTATAAAATCATGAGGCACATAGATAAGGTGAATAGCAAAGGTCAACCCTAGGATGGGTGAATTCAAAACTATGGGGCAAATTTTTAAGGTGAGAGGAGAAAGATTTAAAAGGCACCCGAGGGACAACTTTTTCACACAAAGGGTGGGTCGTGTGTGGAATGAAATGTAGAGGAAGTGATAGATGCACATACAGTTCCAACATTTGAAAGACATTTGGATAGGTACATGAATAGGAAAGGTTTAGAGAGATATGGGTCAAACTCAGATATGTGGGACTAGTTTTATGATTGTAACGAGGTCAGCTAGGTGAACCTCATAGAATATGAGTTCCCTGATTGAGGCTGCTAATCTGGTCCAATCAGGGGGCCCTGGCTGACAGATAAGAACAGGATTGGACTCTGTCCCTCATGGGTTGCACTGTATTCTTATGTGTATATTGTGTTTGCACTGTATCTTAGCGTGTAAGTTGTGATTGAATTGTGTTTTCATATGTGCACTGTGTTTTGTGTATCTCTGGGGAGGGTTAATTTCACTGGGGGTGCTGGCATGTGGATTTTCTTTTATGCACTGTTTTCAATTGTTTGCCATGTGTTTTTGGAGGATTACGATGGGGTTTGCTTTGCTGTTTCTGTGTATGGCTTTTTCTGTTGGTTATGAGGGACTGGAGATGTTTGTTTTCAGGACACCAGTTGTTGTAGTTTTTTGACTGCTAATTGTTATGTGTCATGTGTTGCTAATTTGTATAATATTGAATAAAATTTTAAAAATGAACAGGGGTGTCAGACATCCTGTTCACTCTGATAGCTGACTCTGAGGGAGCTGGATCAGTAAATAAAGGGTGATGGAACACTCGTCTTTGTGGAGTTATTTCAACTTAGTTAGCAAAACTTGATCGGCATGGTTGAGTTGGACCTAAGGGTCTGTTTCTGTGTTGCATGACTTTATAACAAATGTTGGTTCCATTTTAACACTAGGACAGAGTGTGAATAACAGAACTTGTACCACAGAAACAGGCCAGCTGAGCCAACATCAGAAATGTGTTTGAGCAGTAATAGGCCTTTCAGCTGCTCAAGCCTTTTCGTCACTTGATAATTTTGACACCAACTCTACATTCCTGCAACATCCCCACATCACTCAATTCTTTTGAATTCCAAAATCTATTGAGCTCAGTTTTGAATAAACTCTCTGACTGGCATTACCAGTTCTCTGGATTGCGGTTTACCAAAGATCCACAGTTTCTAAGTGAAGAGATTTCTCCTTGTTTTAGAAAAGCTAATCCCAAGTCTATGAGCCAGAATTCTAGACTTTCCAGCCAAGGCAAACAGTTTCTCAATAACTACAGAGTCAAATGGTCTCAAAAGTTTTATACAGATAAATTTCAATAAGATCATCATTCATTCTTCTAAACTTCATATAGGCCAAAGTTATTCAATGTCTCCTTTATCAGACAATTCTCTCCCCCAGAACCAGTCTCATGAATGTTTGGTTGCACCCACTCCAAACTTATTACATTCTTCCTTAGGTATGAAATCCAAACCTGTACACAGCATTGCAGATATGATCTCTCCAAAGCCCAATCTAAAATTGCATCAAAAGACAAGACTAGAAAGAACGGTGTTGAGGAAATGATAAACATACAATGACAGAAAGTACAAATCTAACAGTAAATCAACAGATAAGACTAGAGGTTACAAATATAATAAAGGACAAAACAAAAGGCTCTTTAAACGGAACTGCTGATGACACAAAGGTAAATAGGTTTAGATTAGATTAGATTACAGTGTGGAAACAGGCCCTTCGGCCCAACAAGTCCACACCGACCCGCCGAAGTGAAACCCACCCATACCCCTACATTTACCCCTTACCTAACACTACGGGCAATTTAGTATGGCCAATTCACCTGACCCTGCACATCTTTGGACTGTGGGAGGAAACCGGAGCACCCGGAGGAAACCCACGCAGACACGGGGAGAACGTGCAAACTCCACACAGTCAGTCGCCTGAGGCGGGAATTGAACCCGGGTCTCTGGCGCTGTGAGGCAGCAGTGCTAACCACTGTGCCACCGTGCCACCCACAAAGGTTGTGAAGAAACATAAAGGAGGTTACAAATGGGTATAGATGAGTTAAGGGAGTGAGCAAAGATCTAGAAAACAGAGTATAATGTGAGAAATTGTGAAATTGTCAATTTTGTCAGAGCAATAAAAAAAAAACATAAGTGGCCAGATCTCGGAGATGCAGAGAGATTCTGGGTGTCCTATGGCATAAATTGCATGTAGATACAGCAAGTAATTAGGAAGGCTAAATTGCCAATATATTAGGTGAATTAATCAAGGGTAAATATAGAGTATTCTTCGGAGGGTCACTGTGGACTTGTTGAGCCAAAGGGTGTGTTTCCATACTGTAGGGAATCTAATCTAATCAAACAGGATGTTATTGTTTATCATGAAGGAAATTAAATATAAAAAGGTTAAGCTTCAGTTATACACATGAAACCATGTCTGACATACAGTGCCCAACATTGGTCACCTTATTACAGGATGGATGTGCTTGCACTGGAAGCACTTCAGAGAAGATTTACTCAGCTGGCAGCTGAAATGTGTGGGAGCAGGTTGGATATGCTAGGCTTGCATCCATTGGCAGTTTAAATGAGCAAGAGAAGGAACTTGGTTGACACTTTGAAGATTCTGAGGGGCTTTGAAAGAGTGCATTTGAAAAAGGATATTTCTTCTTGTTGAAGAATCTATAACTAGGAAGTTACTATTAGTCAAAGGCTCACCCATTCACATCAGGGTGGGGAGAATTATTTTTTCATGCAGCCCAGTAGGGAAAGAAGGTAAAACTGACAAATGAGATATAGTGCTCTGACTCATGTAGTATATTTCAAATTGAAGGTCCAGTACATTCACTGTTTTGTTTTCCTTCTGGGAGGGTTTTGAGTCTTTGTAACTCTCTCCCTCAAGTGGCAAAGGAAGAATAGACTTTGAATATTTTTAAAATGGAGCTAGATAGATTCTTGATGAATAAGGGCTGAGATGTAACTGGAAAGGGAGTGCGTGTAGACAGGAATGGTTTTCGTGAATGGTAGAGCAGGCTCAAGGGGCTGAGTGGCCTATTTATAAATCGTGTTCAAATCTTACTTTAGTACAATCCTCCAAATCCCTTGCTTCTTAGTTCTTTATTCTCCACATGAAGCTATCCCACCTCCCACTTTCTGTCATCTGATCCTGTCAGCATATAATTCTATTCCTTTGTCCTCATATGCTGAACGCACTTGCTCTCAAATGCATCTATGCTATTCATACCAACTAATTCAGGTGTTGGGGCACATATCACCACTCTCTGGATAGCTTGCTCTGAATCAGTGTGGTAGCTCAGTGGTTAGCACTGCTGCCTAACAGCACCAGGGACCCGAGTTTAATTCTAGCCTTGGGTGACTATCTGTGTGGAGTTTGCACATTCTCCCAGTACCTGCATGGGTTTCCTCCCACGATCCACAGATATGCAGATTAGGTGGACTGGCCATGCTAAATTGCCTGTATTGTCCAAGGAAGTGCAGTCTAGGTCGACTAGCCGTGGTAAATGCAGGGTGGAAGGGGCTGGGTATGGGTGGGATGATTTCGTTGGGTCGGTTCAGATTTGATGGGTTGAATGGCCTCTTTCCAGACTGGAGGGATTCTATTTTGCCTTATTGTTAGAACCTCAAAAACAGGCAATCTACTCAGTGTACATCTCAAACATCTGTTATTAACATTTCCAAATTCTCAGGTAGCTCTAACAAATCTTGTGATAACACTTCAAACTTGACTTTGTAATAGCCTGCATTTTTCCCCTACCAAGTCTAAGGTGACCTCCTCACAGGACATTGAACATGATTAATAGTATGATCAAGTTCTGACAAGAGGCCACTGAATTGAAGCATCAACTCCCTCTGTCTCTCTCTCTCTCACCACAGATGCTGCCTGGCCTGCTGAGTGTTACCAGCATTCCCTGTCATTAAGCACAGAGATTGCTTCTGTACCAATGTTGTATAATACATTATATACCTACCACATGCGGCTAATTGCATGTATGACAGTAAATAAAAATGGGAAACACACTAACGGCAGACCTGTGATCCTAAGATTCATTTGCTCAGTATATGTGAACTTTAATCTTTTAGGGCATTTTGCAATGCAGAAAAGAGAGTATTTTTTGATTGTTGCAACTGCCTTATTTCCTTTGTTAATGGACTTTTTAAAAAAATATAGACACGTGAAGTTCAAGACACTTTCTACAAATGTCTATGGATGCATTTGAAGTGGCATCCTTATCTGCGGCTAGTCAGCAATGTCTTCTGGCCAACCATCTGGTGGTCTCTATCTCTTGTCACACAAACATATATAGAGAGATTAGTTTGTCGTTTGAACTGCTTTGTTTTTTCCTCCTTCAATACTGAATAGAAGGTAGGAGAGGGGCAAGATAGACTTTGTTTCAACTTGGAGTAAAATCGCCTCTCTTTTTGGGGCATTTAGTTAGATGTAACAAACACAGGTAAACTGTCATAGTTCCAGAGGACCATAAGCTTGGAGAAAGACAACTGATGGTGGTTTACACTAAAGGTCATCATGCCTCAGATGACAAGAGATGTTGAGATGGAGAATCCTTCTTGGCAACCTGAGTCGATGCAGGAATTGAATCCACACTATTGGCATCACTCTGTACTGAAAACCAACCGTCTGGCCAACTGAACTATCTGACCCCAGAAAGCAAGCATAGCGGCATGGCAGTTTACACTATTCAGAAATAAACGCTCCAATTCATGGCAAAATACTTTGACAGGCCCTGACATGTCAGACAGTTCCAAAGGGTTTACACTTACATAAATACACACACACTTCCACCCTCCATGGGATCCCTGACCCACATCCTCAAAAAGGTGTCCTGGGACCATTTCCACAGGTGAAACTCAACTCTCTCAAGAGGTACCCTGACACCAGAGACTTCAAATCCAGATTTGAGGAGAAGAGCTGATTGCTTAAATAACCAGGTCTCTCTGGGAAATCCCTGTGCAAGAACTATGGCTCATCCCCCATGAAAATGGGAAATACTATCCACATTTATGACCAGTCACAAATGCATAGTGTGTGAAGAACGCCATTCAGTTGGTCTTCATCCTCCTATCAAGGGCATCGTGTTGTCACTTCCATCGAGGGAGATCCCTTCACTGACAATTTCCCTATGACTTCTAGGTTTAATTCATTCCTCACCTTTCTTCAAACAATGCTTTTAACATGGCCTTTCAACATGGTTTGCAACAGCAATAAAAATATTACTGTTCACCAGTATTCCTACCTCGGGGCCAGGAGGCTGGGATTCAAGTCCCATCTACACCAGAGGTGTGTGACCACATTGATTTGAAAATATTTTTAATTCACTCAGCACTTTCATCTCTCCAAAATGTATCTCTGATCCAAGGCTCTCTCATAATCCACGAAGCTAAAAGCAACTCTTGCTGAAGGTGCAAATTGCCTTATTGAAGAGAAAAGAGATACAATTTTCAGGTATACAGCTTCTTCTGCTTCAGCTCAAAGCAAAAATTGCCATGATGCTTACAAATACCCTTTTTGCTGAGGTCATATTATCTCAGGAAATTTGTACATATTTTCCACCTTGCAAATTGCTGCAAGTAACATACATTGAGTAAAGAGCTTATTTAACTCCTTAAATGGTGGTAAAAGCATCCACCTTAGCATATCCTTCAGAAGTGAAAGAAGTATTGTAAGGGGTATTGTACATGTCAGCTTGGAACTGCAACTTGTTCCTGAATCAGAAGGTTGCAGGCTTAACCCTCAAGAAAATATATAACCAAGCAACAATGCACATTTTGATAATGTCTTTATTGCAGCAAAACACCCCAATGTGGTATATTTTCAAAATTTGACAAGCCACATCAAGAGATCTTAAAAGAGGTAACCAAAAGATTGCTTTAAGATGTAGGCAGTAAGGAGCATCTTTAAAGAGAAGAGAAAGGTCAAGATGGATTTCCTGACTTTGCAGTTGAAGCAGCAAGGGGCATGGTTACCAAAGGTTAATTAAAATCAAGCTGAACCAAAAGCCCAGAAACGAAGGAATGCTGAGATTTTGAGATTGTAGGTTTGAAAGCTAACAGAGATAAAGAGGAATAAAGCCAGGAGCAATTTGAAAACAAGGATTAGAATTTTAAAATGGAGTTGGTGCTGGGCCAGGAGCAATGCAAGTAATAGAGTACAGGAATGACAGACACAAGCTAGAATATAAGCAAACTAGAGTGACATTATATCTTTGGACTGAGACTTACCATTGAATACCATCTTTTGGGTGAAAAGTTAATTTGTTTTTATTCATTCATGGGATGTGGGCATCTCTAGCTAGGCCAGTATTTATTTCCCACCCCTAATCGCAGAAGGCAGTTAAGAGTCATTCACATCACTCTGGGTGTGGAGTCACATGTTGGCCAGACCAGGTGAGGATGGCACATTTCCTTCCTTAAGGACATTAGTGAACCATATGTGTTTTTCTGCTGACAATCAATTCATGGTCATCATCAGACTCTTTAATTCCAAATATTTATTAAATTCAAATTCCACCATCTGCCATGGAGGGATTTGAACCCAGGTCCCCAGGGTATTGCCTGATTTTCTGGATTAACAGTTTAGCAACAATACCACTGGGCCATTCCATACATTAAGGGAGGCAATGACAACATCACATAAGTAAAAAGATTCAACTTGATCCCAATAGGTTCTGTGACACACTCAACCCTATTCACGTTTGCCTCTGCTAGCAGTATTGAAAGGCAAACTAAAAATAAAAAATTAAGAGTAATGAAATGCCTTCCATGAATTTGGTATATCTGGAATTGCACCATAGTCAATTAACATTTTTTGATATGTCACATGGCAACCAATTTACAAATAGAAAGATCCCACAAACAATAATGATTATGAGATGTTTTCTTTAAGAAAGATGAATACAGGCCAGACCATTAAAATGACAACTCTACATCTTCTTGAAAACAGTAAGATTGGTTCATCCTCCCCCAGCAAAATCAATAAATTAAGACTAGGTTCATAAAGGCCATGGTCATGTTTCAAATGAGCTTCCTCAGGCTGCTCTTCACTTAAACCTTCATGCATTGTTATATTCCTTTCTCCTTCATCTCCTATTCTAACATGTGCCTGCATGTACTTAGGGCATTTGCTTCAATTTCTCTTAGTAGTGAGTTCTACATTTTAACCATTCTCTTTGTAAGGAAAGTTTGTCATGAATTTCATCATGGATTAATTAGTGATTTTCTAGATTTTCAGGGTGTGTTTGCAAATGGAAATATGGTTAAGTCTTCCTTATAAAACCATTTCATTCCTGAAGAGCTCCATCATGTCATCTCTCAGTTTGCTCAATTGTAGAGGAAAAAAAAGCACTGAACTATTCAGTTTTTTCTGATAGATACTGCCTCTCAATACTAATATCAAACTAGAAAATCCTTTCCACCTATTCTGGAGTGTCCCCCAGTCCGCTTTTCTTTGTAATACTACAGGGACCACAAGTGTTCACTATAATCCACATGCCTGAACAGAACCTCTGTTTCTCATTTCTATTCTCTGGAAATGAACGTTTCTGTCTTTCTTACTTGATCAAAAAATTGACTTCATTAACCTGCATTCCTTTTTTGGGCTTGTGGTGCTATGTAGTGGTCCTTCCACTGAGCCACAAGCTCCAAGCCGGAGTCTCACTCCAGAACCTGATGCACTCACAGTGACCAAACAGATGAATTATCAAATCTGATAACAGGTCTATGGCATGGGGTAAAAGGAGTCTTCTTATCAGCCATGCTTAATGGCATCATCCTCAACTTGACATCACTTCAATATTTTTAAATTAAGTAATTTTGGAACTAGAATCAGAAGTACATGCAAATGAAGATCAAGAGTAGTATCACATTTTGCCATTTGCTAATCTAAAAATCCAGCTTTAAAATCTATTTACCATTTTGTTGTATCCATTCTGCTATTTGTCCCCAATTCCAAATGATCTAGCCTTACTCATAACTTTATACAATATCTTATCAGTGTTTTTTTTTGAAAATCTAAATACACCGTTACCGTTCAGCATGACCAACCCTTTTGGAATCTGCACCAACTACTCCTTAGTTTTTCAGCTTCCAGATGATTTTCTATTATACCTTTGTTTTAGGATCTCATTGCCTTTCTTGTCACTGATTTTAAGTTTAGTGGTATAATTTCCCTTGATTTGTTCTACTGTCCTTGTTCTACATACAGATCACATTAGCTGTCACATTAGTCCTCTAATGATTATGTATTAATGTCTGGTATCTCTTCCCTACTTTTTTTGGTATACTCCAATTCAGCCATAGATTTTGTCCTCTCGAAGTTTAGTTAGCTGATAAATGATCACGCCCTTTTCTATCTTAAATATCTCAAAATACACAGTGCCTTCAACAATGCAGCAGCCCCTCTGTACAAATGCAAAGTACTACATAACTGATTACATTTTGCAGTTTGCACTTTAGCCACACACAGCTTTTTAAATGGTCAGCTGTCTCTACTCAAGTCTGGTTTTTGAGTCTCTGCCATCAGGAACCCTACATGAACTACATGCCTATTTGATGTGTGGGATCTGTATCTCTTTCTCCCCCTGCACTCCTATGGAAGGCAATGCACATCCCTTCCAGCATATTGAATACTTGATACATCAGTACACTATTGCATTCATAAGCCTCACATTCTAACTTGGGTTTTCAAAATTCTGCTTTGTATTCTATGTTGTTGACCTTATCAACATAGATTGTTACCTTTAGTAACCTGTTCCTCTACACAACAAGGTTCCTTCACTTTCCCTACAAGCATGTGTTTAAATTAGACAATGGGAATATGATTTACCATTCCAACTCAGATAGTAATCCTGCATAATTTACATACAGTGAAACAATAATTAAGAGATTAATTTAGATTACTTCATAGAATTTCTATGGAGCCACACCGAGCTGTTGAAACATTGAGTACTAATCTGTAAACAAGTTCCTGTAATTAACAAATGATGAATAATTATAGTCACAATCTAAAGTGTGGGTCGACAGTTTTGCTCTGAAATTCCTGGAAATCAAAGAAAAATTACAGGCATATTTATGGCGCAGAACAAGACAAGTAAATGTAATTGACAACAGTTGTCCCTTGCTACAATATGAAAATTTACTATTGCACAGTAATTGACAGTAATATCAGTGATATCAAGAGCTCTTGAGTGGTGTACATCAACAGACTAAAAATGACCATATATAATAGATTACTCCAGTTTCAGCAGCAAAGTGAACAGACAAAGCTTTTCCAAAAAGGAGACAGGATAAATGTACAACATAATCTCATGCACAGAAATTGGACCATTCAACCCTCAAGCTTGATTCATGGCTGATCTGTATCTCAAATTTGTCAGCAACCTTTGCTGCTCATTCCTATGCCCTCAGCAGAGCAAAACTTATTGATCTCAGAGCTATCATCCAAGACCTTTTCAGAGACGGAGTTTCCGATTTCCTTTACGTGAAGAATTGCTTCTTGGGCCTTTCGGCCTCATTCAACTTTTAAGTTTATGCCCCTTGCTTTGGACCCATCCCACTCCCATCAAATGAAACATATTCTCTCTTCCTTCCCGCTCAGCTCCTTCACTTACCTTAAACACTTTAACAAAATCATCACTTAACCTTCTACACTCAGAGGAGTAAAAGCTCAATCCTTCATCCTGTGCCCTCACAACTTAACTCTTCAATCATCAATTTCAATCTTTTGGATATAAATGCAGGAAAATTCATTCCTGATGTGATCTGGCCACCTTCAGTCTCAGTGATGGTAGATGCACAGTCAAGCTCCTAAGGGGACGTGCTCTAAGCAAAGAACATAGGCAGAGGTTCCTGCTGAGACTCAAGTTCAAGTGCACTGCCTGCCTTAGTTGAATGTCTGATCATTATGTGAGCTCAAACTGAAGCATTGCCATTTTAGTTAGATAATGAAGGGAATCAGAGTACTTTACAAATAGACTAGCCATGATCATAGAATGGCAGAGCAGGCTCAAAGGGTCAACTGGCCTACTTGAGTTCTTAATTCGTACGTAACAGATCAATTGAAAGAGAAGCAGTAGCATAGCGATAATGCTACTCAGAGAGATATCCAGAATCAAAGGCTAATACTAGAGGGACTGGTGTTCAAATCCCATCTTGCACGTGTTGAGATTTGGATTCAATTAAAAATATCCGGGATAAAATCCTAGACTGATGATGACTATGTTACTGTTGTCGATTGTTATAAAAACCCATCAGGTTCACTAATACCCTTTGAGGAAGGTAATCTGCCATCCTCACCTAGCCTGGCCTACACAGAACTCCAGATCGACAGCAAGAGGGCAAATAAGGATGGGCAATAAATGCTGACCCAGCATGAACAAAGAAAGAGATCCTTTGCAACTGAAACTCAATGCCAGGGAGCAAGTTCAAGGGGAAAAAAATCTCAAATGAAGCAAGTATGTCATGACTAATAGTTACAGTTAAAATACCTCAAACTCTGAACAACGTCTGACCTTAATCAGCAGCAGAATGTGGCTGCATTAAAGACTGATTAACAGCTGATGACTCTTGATTTCAAGCTTTTTCCCGAAATTGTATTAGATATGCTCAGTCAGATGTAGATTGCTCACAGGCCAAACACAGACCTAATTGTTTGTTTAAAACATGACTGTTCTGGAAGTGCCCTCCTGAAACAGTCATTTCAGATACCTGCCATGTAACACTATTGTCACAGCAGCAGTAAAGTTCTGTTTGAGTAAGTATTGCTTAAACATTGAGGCAATACATTCAGTGGCCAAGAATAAATATCCATAATTAACACTTATTAAGACTGGTTTATGAAAGGAAAGATAAGTTGTAGGTGATGCTGACCACCGTGACAAGTGATACATTGAAAGATACTGAAAGTCAGTGAGTTGATTAACAAAGTACCTCCTATCCACAACTCCACATACTCTACGCAATACTGATCCTTCACAAACCCAAAGACCAGAGAGACTAATTGTAGAGTCAACACCAGATCTTCAATGACAGCAATGCTGGAAGAAATGCTAACTAATAGTTTTGTGACAAAAATCTCAGGAGAATAGATCAATTTTGATTAAATATCACTTCCATAGAACTGAACATCTAAAGGTAACTGTGGCTGAGAGTGCCAAAGCATTTGAGGTATTTGATCTTTTAAACAGAAATTTTGCTTTTGACATTAGTGTCTATGACAGATAAGCAAGGTTCATGCATAAGACAAGCCCTTCTCATGAAATTCCATCCTACAGAATTTAAAACACAAAAATTCACATCAAATGAAGGTTTAGCTAGCAGATCATAGCCATCAGCACTCTTACCTTGCTGTTGGTCAGAATTCACAATTTTATTATTCTCTTCAATCCACTAGGACAATCCTGTAAATTATTGCTGACCTCTTCCAAGATTACGTTGGAATTGCCCTTCACTCTCCCGCTTGGTGTTAACTAATTTTAAATCTCCCGTCTTTGTAGTTATCACGCAAACATGTTCCCGATATTAAAATCATCTCTATATCTGGACTCTGGTCTTAGATCAAAGCGATTGGGGGGCATTATAGCAATTTGTCACTGACGACACACAGAATAGAACTGTGCAGGAGTTGACAAGAAAGTGTATACGCTGTTCAGACTGGCTCCAACAGGAGTTACTGTACTCCCCCAAGGGAAAAAGCGAAGTCATTCAGCGTGTTAACAATCCTTTGACTGTCAGTCCCAAAGTGGGGCACAAAGTTGTGGTCTTCCGTCCAGAGAGTTTACAACTCAAAGCACAGACTTCCTATGTTCTTATATTTCGAAGTTATAACTTTCCACCAAACGAACATTGCCCAGTTAGAAATAATAGCTTTAAAATGTTAGTAAGATTTTCCACACACCCTCCCTATCCCATTATTATCCTTTCACATGTGTACCATCCAGAACATTTTTAGTGAATTTCTAAGCCACAGCTACACTGATCCATGATTATCCAAGTATTAAAGAAGTCAAGACTTTAAGAAACGGTCTCCCTAAGATTAAAAGTGCTCAATTTACAAAGTTTGAGCATCCGAAATAAACAATTTCTCGTACCTGTAACAACACAGCGACCATAAACCCTTTCCTTCAAAATATCAAACGCTTATTCGGAGTTTACTCAATCATAAATGACATAGAGTTAGACAATGTATTGGAAGGGTTTTGCACTTACTTCTCGTACTCCAGGTTGTCTCTGTCACAGCGACTATCTTTGTGCTTCTCCCAGTCTTTCCCATGCTTACAAGTGGTGAGTGAGATAATATCCTTGCCATTGTGAATATGGTGTAAGGCGTTTCTGGTATCTGACCCAATTCCCGTCAAGTATCTCTTGCCTTTGAAGACCAACAGGTACTTTCTCCTGGGTGGGACATTGTTATTTAGTAGCCAACCTTTTCCCCCACCCTTCTGACGATGTTCTCTGGAAAACAAAGGGATGGAGACGTCAAAATGTGGCCTGTAACTCTCCATGTAAAAACTCGCTTTGGCCACCATGGCCTGGCCAACGTCAAAGCCCAGATCCTCGGTGTAGTCAGGCCACGTTCCCGAGTAGAGGTTAAATATCAGGTGGTTCCTTCCGTTATTCCACAAGGGGAAACTCTGGATTTTGCTGTCCACGTCGTGAATGTATTGTAAGGATAGCTGATCCCTGTCTAAGGTGTCTATACTCATGACAAACAAGCAGGCCTGCTGTGGATCCGGAGTGTAATACCGGGAGCCCTGGATGGAAGCTAGAATTTTTTGGTAACTTTCAGAAACTTTATCTCCTTTAGCCTGGGGATAGATGTAAACCCGGAAGCCTCGCTTCTCGCACAGAGACAGGTCAAAACAGGTCTCCATCCGACACCTGCTGTCCTTGTATACCATCTCCCTGTTCTCCTTCTTCAGTCTTGGGGACTCCCGCAGGCGAGCGTCCACGTCCCCTCCCGGCTGCTCCGCGAAACTTTTCAGTGACGCCTGGTCGTCCCACGCCGGCCACCTCCTCGCCATCGCCGTCTCCTCGCTCTGCCTCCGTGCCAGGAACTTCAGCTGCCGGATCTGCGATCCCCCGAAGTAGAAAAGCAAAAGCCAGCAAGCGCAGAATGCGATCGAGATGTATTTCTTCCTGGCCTGCATGTGTCCGGGACCATTCGCCCTCCTCGGGAACAAGACGCTGAAGGGGACAAGGCTGCAGGAGGTGGCACCTGGAGCGGTCGGTGCTGGCGGAGCAGAGAGGAGCCTGACAGCTCGGATCTCAAGCACTTCCAGACGCCGGCGCTGACTGAAGAGGCATCCTCCCGGTTCCGAAGCAAAGGCGGGCGCGGAGCAGGGGCAGCCCAGTCTGGCATGGGGCAGCCGGGGGCATGTACTGCAACTGGCTGCCCGTTTCGGCTGGAGCTGCTTCAAGGGAAGGGGATGTGGCTGTAACAGCCGATCGAGGCTTTCCGGACGCTGTGGCTCGGGCGCTGCGTGCCCTGGCTGGGAGATGCAGTGTCTCTCCGGGGCTGGGAGCGGCTCCGGGACGGACTCAATCGCCGACTGTATCCATCTCGCCGAGACTCAGGTGGAACCGTGTCCAAACATTCCATTTCCGAACCTTGGCTCCACCAACATTCCAGCCAGGCCACGCCCCCAATATGACCCCGCCCACGCCTCCCCCATTGGCCAAAACGCACGGCACTCCACGCACTCTGATTGGGCTTCCTCCGGCCATCCCAGGCTATGATTGGTCAATGCAGCCAACCATCTTCCCTAGTCCCCTCCCTCCAACATCAATTGGCTGAACCTTTCGCCGGGTCCCGAACGTGCTGAGCGTCAGGTGTTAAAAAAAGAATTGGGCAGGAATTGTATTTAAAGCCCAGTCCCGGGAGGAGAGGGCGATGTAGCCCAGGGCGCGTTTGCACGCTACAGCAAACTGATAGGTTCCAGGGGCAACAACACGACATACATGTTGTTGGATCAAGATCGTGGGTCTTTTTGGCTGCACCTTGCATATCTGGCCTTCAAAACTGGCATGTCCGCTGCTATACCGTTAACTTGGAACAGATGCATTTTTAAATATGCACGTATATTTTAATAAAATCAAATGCACAAGCAGGCTGATCAATGTGGGTTTCTTTGCCTCCAACCTTTCAGCTGTAGATGGCCTGCGGTATATTTAGTTTTTGTCCTGTGCCAGAAATGATATCCAAAGGCAATACATTTACGCGGCTGACACAGCCTGAAGCATGGTTTTAAAGGTTAACCATGGATCCAGAGGGTAAGTGAAAGCTACCAGAACAAAATATTGCAGATACTGGAGGTCCGAGAAACAAGCAGAACGTGCTGAAAATACTCAGCACGTCAGGTAGTGACAATGGAGAGACGGACAAAGTCAACCTCATTCCGCATTAAGTCTATTTCTCTCATCACATAGGCAACCAGATTTGTTCTCTAAAATGCATATCTATTAAATAACAGGTGTATGATTATCATGGATATTTTGATCTACAAACTACCATGTACCATTCACTCAATACCCTTTGACATCTTGCCAATCAATGGTTGGAAGTTTAAAAAATCCTCATCGCTGCGTTCACGGGATAACCATATCTCCTCTATCGCTTGCATCAATCGTAGAATCCTTCAAGGGGTCTGTGTTCTTATAATTCTGGCCTCTTTTGTAGGTACAGTATTTGCTAACCAACCTGTTCAGAGACATTATTGGAAGCCTCTGGGAGCAGGCATCTCTTGAATCTGGGTCACCTGGCCAAGAGGCAGTGTCATTAAGACTGCACCACAACAATTGGTCTGCTTTACCCCTCCAGTCAGTGGTAACTGCCTCAGATTAAGACTTCTCTAAATCTTTATGCCACACAAAACTTTTAAGATGCTCCTTATATCTTTGACTAAGGTTTTGGTCACCTGCCTTAATGAGCTTAATTTTCTGGACTCAGGTTGTACATCCAGTCTCTGACAATCCAAAGATGTGCAGCAGGAGAAGTGAAAGTCCTGATACATAGATCTATGTGGAAATTTCCTGACCCTCAACTTTCAATGAGCAGTTTCCCTGGTCCTACAACCTTCCCTGAATGAACTGGAATCAAAGTTAGAGACAGAGACTCAGACAGTTCCACTAGAGGAAAAGGAGGAAATTTTAGATAGATTAAACACTTTAACAGCTGGGTAACTCTACAACTGGCCTCATCACCCTCCCTAACCAACCCAAACCTAAACCTACAATGACTTAACTCCCCAACCCAACCTGACTGCTCACCAACCACCCCCACCATCTGACAGCAATCCCAAGCCAATCCAGCTACTCCCATCCAGGCATGTGACTACCTCCCCAGACGGACTTCTGAACCTACCTAATTACTCTCCCAGCCACTCAACTTCCCAGCCACTCAACTTCCCTCAATGAGCGCTGACCTGCCTACCCCCAAAACCCAACTACTTTCCTGACTGAACCTACATTCTACAGTTGCACATTTACCAACCTACTCACCTCACCCACCTACCCACTTCTCAACCTCACCCATTTTTTTTCACTTCACCTATGTACTGCCCTACCTTCTTACCCTCCTACCCACTGCACCCAATCTCCAACTTTCCTGCCTCAATGACCTCATCCATCCTCCCACTTACCTAACTACCCACATCACCCATTTATCCATCTCACCCACTGACTCCCTATTCACTCAGGTATATATTCACCAACTTTCAAATTGGACTGTTACACTTAGCATATGCCAGCTAGTGACCAGTCTTTGTCCAACCCTATCCCATTCTGACTTAGCTCCCCAATGGAGTATACTCCATGGATTTCTTGCAAAAATAAAATCCGCAAACCCTGTTCTCAATTGCCTATATAGTACCAACTCCTATGATTTCCCTTCTTGGTATTCCTTCTGCTGAAAATCTTGGAGCTGGCAAATCTATTTATTGGCAGTGCAGTTCCCCTATGTTACCTATGTTTTGTATTAGATCCCTTGTGATGCAGGTCTCTTGCATCACAAGAGACCTTGTGATGCAAGGTCTCTTGTGATGCAGTGCTAGTGCTGCTATCTATGGATCTGGACTCCCAAGTTCAAGCTTTATGTGTTCCAAAGTTGATTAGAAACTATGTAGAGGGAGAATGTATATTTAGGTACACAAGAGTGTATGCCTGGAGATCAAAATCACACAACAACACTTTGCATTTGTGTAGTGCCTTTAACATAATGAAATGTAAGTATTTAACTGAGAACATTGCAAAGCTCTTGTAGCACAGGGTCAAAAGGCCTGGATTCATGTTTCACCTGTTCCAGAGGTGTGTTATAACATGTCTGAGCAGGTTGATTAAAAATATTTATCAGAAATTTGAACCTTATTCAGCTTGCACCTTGACTAAGCCAGGCATAGTTTGGAATAATCAAACGAGCAGCTTCACTTTAGCCTAAACTTAAAGATACAGTCCAAAATATAATCTTTTAAACCTCTTAATTACAATAAAATATACTTGAACTAATTTGTTCTGTAAATATAAAAGTCAAATTCTGCAGAAAAAGGCATATTCTACAATGCAATGAATGACCAGCTAATTTATTTTAGTGATGCTGGTTAAAAGATAAATATTAAAGGAAAAAATTATCTTAATATGGCAACTTTCACAATATCAAAGGCATTCTAAAGTATTTTAAATTCATTGAAGTATTTTTGAAGTATAATGACGGCTGTAATGTAGAAATGAGGGAGCCGATGTATGTATAGAAAGCTCCAATAAATTATTAGGGATGTGCAACAAATGCTGAAATAATCAGTGATACTTGTATCCTATGAATGTATGAGTAATAGTGATGAGATCATGCTTTTAAATAACTGAATAAGAGTTAAATGTTGGACAGGGCAGTAAAAAGAACTCTCATGTTTTCCTTTGAATAGTGTTGACTTTTTGCCCAGCCAAGTGCCTAAAGTTCAAGTTCACTACCAATCAGTGCACAGATACTTGCAGTTGATATTCTAATCCGTGATCTCTTTGATGTAGCAGAGTTCCTCAGGACAGTGGGATACATGCCAAGATAAGTAACAGCCTTTCACGTTACTGCCTTGGATTGTGATCAGAGTTCAAGTTCTGTAGATTTTATCTATAGAGATGAACTGCATGAGTTTATATTTGTATATAAATTCCTATATGAACTGCATTGGGGAAGAGGAGTTGATGAGGAGTTCAAGGGGAAACATCAGAAAAAGAAACCCTTAATGAGAGAAAACAGATTCAGGGATAGAGTATTTATTATGATACAGCAACCGAGAATGTTAGATCAAGATGCGTTAAACCATCAGTAAATGAATAACTGATGCATATCACAATAATATTTGTTAAAGTGTTTTTCCTTTAATAGAACGAGACTGATAAAGGTGGCATTGGAACTCAAAGCTGTTAGAGAATGATATAACTGGTCCAAAGATGGAAATGGATATGTAACTCCCTGAATTACTTCGTGAACATTTGGTTTTCTTTGTTGCAGACTAAATACCTATTCTGGTTAAGTAATCTAATTGACTAACTGATAGAATTGATTGATCTAATTAGCTGAGAGTGTGGTGCTGGAAAAGCACAGCCGATCAGGCAGCATCTGAGGAGCAGGCGAATCGACATTTTGGGCATAAGCCCTTCATCAGGAATGCCCTGATGAAGGGCTTATGCTTGAAACGTTCATGCTCCTGCTCCTCAGATGCTTGGCTGTGCTTTTCCAGCACCACACTCTCGACTTTGATCTCCAGCATCTGCAGTCCTCACTTTCTCCCAATTGATCTAATTTGTCAACAGCTCTATTATAGTTGTACCAGAAGTTGTGTGGTTAGAGCACTTCTGTATATACAATTTAAAAAAACACACATACTATTACTATACAGGTTGACTGCTGGATTATGAGAAGCTGTACAAACTGGACCTTAGTCATTAATGGCATGTCTAGGTTGTCTATGGTGCAGTCGATAACACTCCTATATCTGAACCAGAAGGTTGTAAGTTCAAATCTCATTCTAGGAAAACTGGAGGAGGGGAGAAAGAAAATGTAAAGCTGATGTGTATTGACAGTTGAATGTGGCAGAGCATGTTGGCAGAGTGGTTCGCAAAACGTATAGGGAAACTTAGGCTTTCTAAGTAGAGTCATTGATACAAAAAACAGAAGTTACGCTGTGCATTTATAAAGTTCTTGTTAGGCTCCAACTTAAAATCTTATGTACAACTCTATTCACCACACGTTAGTAATTTGCAGAGGAGATTTACCAAACTGGTTTCAGAAATATTGAAAAAGTTGAGGTTGTTTTCCTTGAAGGGAAGATTTGATGGAGGTACACAAGATTATTATATAAAATAGATAAGGGAAAATCTGTTCTGATGAGCCATATTCCCATTGATAGAATAAAAACTACAGGCATCACAGATTTAAGATTTTGAACGTGAATCACAGGGAGAAATAAGGAAGAGCTATTTTACGCAGTGAGTGGCAATGGTTTGGCACTCACTGCCCTTGAGTGAATGTATTTGGAAACAATCATTGATTTCAGAATATTGGAATTAAACTTCCAGAGCTATGAGGATCAAGTTGGAATGTGGGATTTACTGGATGCACCTATAGAGAGTTGGCAAAGACTGAATGGGCCAAATAGCCCCCTTCTGTTTTTAATTGACTCCATTGAAGTATTGTGGGAGCTGCTGTCTTTCAGTCAAGATGTTTGTGCAATCAGAAGTTCTTTCTCAGGTGGAAAAATAAGTTCCCATTGCACTATTTGAAGAAATGTAGAGAATTAACCCAGGTTGTAGACTCAACATCATCACTGTAATCGATCATCTGGCCACTGTCACATTGCTATTTATGGAACCTTATCGAGTACAACTTCACAGATGTGTTGCTTATATCACACCAGTGACTATCATTCAAAAGTACTTCATTAGCTCTAATGACGTTGGGCCAGCCTGAGGTAGTGAAGTGCACTATGCAATTGTAAGTCTATCTTTTTCTGGGCAGGCAAAGGATGGTCTGAGGACACAGCTGCTTTCCCTGAAGTTATCTAAAAATTTAATTAAAAGCCACCATCAATTTGTGCAGAAAATGTAAACGTGATGCTTTATGGGCAGGTGGTGTCATTCACTTCCAGCTTCCAAGCTGGAGGGATAGAGGTGCTAACTTATCAGCATATTGCACCTACAGCTCATTTCTTTCCACCTACTTGAATTATCAACATGGAATGATTTTATTCAATTGTGATGACAGTTAACAGTACAGAGGAACCCCCAGTCTTCTGGGATATTTTCACCTTTTTCTTCCCTCATTGCTGTCCAACTGGTCCTCACTTTCTACAAATGTACAAACGTATAACATAGGAGCAGAAGTAGACCATTTGACCTCACATTCAATAAGGTCTTGGTTGATCTGCTTGTGTTTTGAATTTCACATTCCCATCTACCACCCATAACCTTTGATTGTGAAACAACAAACTATCCACTTCTGTTTTAAAAAAAATCTTTAATGACATGTCACAAAAGTATTCAGTTATCCTTTCTTCACTGCTTACTGAGGCAGAGAGTTCCAAAATTGCACAACATCAGCGGAAACTTCTTTGCATTTCTGTATTGAATGGGCAACCCCTAAACTTTAAAACAGTTCCCTTAGCTCTGGACATAATTTTAACCTTGTCAAGGCAATTCAGGATCTTATAAACTTCAGTCACATCATTCTTATAAACTCCAGTAGATGGAAGCGCAGCCTGTCCAACCCATCCTCATAAGACAACACATCATTCCAGACATTCATCAAGTGAACCTCCTCTGAACTACTTCCAATACATTTACATCTTTCCTTAAATAACAGGACCTAAAGTGAAATTAGTATTCGAGATATGGACACACCAATGCCCTGTATTACTGAAGCATAACTCCTTAATTTAATTTTCAATTCCTCTCATAATAAAGGATAGCATCCCATTAGCCTTCTTCATTAACTGTTGTATCTGCATACTAACATTTCGAAACTCACACACTAGAATACCTAAATCTGGCTGCAATAGTTCTCTATTTAAGTAATACTGTTTTTCCATTCATCCCACCAAAATGAACAGCTTCACTGTTTCCCATATTTATCAGATTCTTTCCCTCTCACTCTATCTGTCTGCAAATTTCTTATGTCTTAGCTACCATGAGTTCACTCCTCTCACCAAAATTGTTGATGTAAATTGTAAAATTTTGAGGGTCCAGGACAAACCCTTGTGGCAGTCTATGAAACAATCAAAAACCCAATGATGCATAATCTCTGTTTTATTTAGCCAACCAATCTTGTATCCATGCTAATATGTTACCCTCTACACCATTAGCTTTTATTTTCTACAATAACCTTTGTTATCTCTTTTACTTCCATGGATTTGAAACTTGCTGGCATCTTATCAAATGTCTTCTAAGGGTTTAAGTATAGTATGCCTACAGATTCCCCTTTATCCACTCTTTCAAAGAACTTGAATAAATTGGTTAAACATGATTTCCCTTCAAAGAAATCATGTTGATGCTTCAAAATTACCTTGAAATTTTTGAAGTACACAGCAATTTGTGTTTCCCAGCGACAGATGCCAAGCTAACTAGCCTGTAGTTTCCTGTTTTCCTCCTTTGTTATCTTGAATAGAGGGATGATAACTTTCAAGAAGACATACACATGCTGGTGGAATGGTTGGGCAAGTGGCAGATTAAATTGAATGCCGAGAGGAGTGTGACACGATTTATCTTGCTGGGACGAATGAGAGGGAATATAAAATAAAGGATACAATTCTAAAAGGGTTACAGAAGCAGGGGTATATGTGCACAAATCATTTAAAGTAAGAGGCCAGGTTGAGAAATTTGTCAATAAAGCAAGCATGAGAAGCCAAGCTTTACAAATAGTGTCATACAGCATAAAACAAGGAGATTATGATGAACCTTTCTGAAATCATGATTCAAGCTCAGCTGGAGTATTGTGTCCAGTGTGGGCACAATCTTTAAGAAGGATTTGAAGGTATTAGAGAGGTTGCAGAAAAAAAATAACGAGACTGGTTCCAGGGATATGGAACTTCAGCTCTGTATAGAATAGGGAAACATCAGCTAATCTCCTTGATGAAGAGATGAAGAAATTTGATAAGGTTTTTCAAAATCATAAAGTGTCTAGGCAGAGTGAATAGAAAGAAGATGTTCCTGTAGGCAAAAGGATAGAGAACCAAATGAACAAAAACTAAATTGCTGGCAAAACTCAGCAGGACTAGCAGCATCCGTGAGGAGAAAGCAGAATTAACATTTCAACTCTGGTGATTCTTCAATTTTTTTTTGTTTTAGAGATCCAGAGGACACTATTCTGAGGGAATTGACATTAGGAGAAATATTTTATAGAGTATGTGATGAAGGTCTGGAATACTCTGAGACTGTTGAGGAGGCAAATTCAACTGACATCTTCAGAGAATTGGATAATTACCTGAAGCAGAAAAATATGTGGGGGTATGGGGAAAGGACAGGGGAGTAGTATTAGGTGAGTTGCTTTTCTGTATAATTAATATTAATAGGCTGACCGTGCTGCTGAAAAATTATTGGAATCGAGATCAAAGGTTGATTGACTGACATTATCCAATTGGGAATGGAGAATATTTTCACTTTCCAATTGGATTGGAACAGTAGAGCATCTTCAGGATGGGTAAGCAATAACGGGAGCAGGGGTACTTTTGTCAAAGGTTGGATACTTTACAAAATCCTGTAAGCGAATTGGCAACCCTAGGATCAATAAAGCCACAGGATTGGCTGTGGAGGGAAGCATTGCTGTGGAAATTTTTCTGCAATACAAAATTGTCCTTCAGTCTTTCTGAAAGGTCATGAGAGTAGGAAATGAATCTGACTTGAATATTCACAAGTTGACTGGGCCAGATGGAACGCTTCCAAAAATAATTAGAGAAATAAGGACAGAAGTTGGGAACTGAAGATGGAATGTTTCTGTAGGAAGTTGTTAGTACACAAATACTGTAAGATTGTTCATTTTGTTCCAGGCTCATCTAGCCAGTCTCCTACCTTGCACAGCCTCCATAACGTTGAGCTCAACCAAACTTCTGTTGTATGTACCCAGACTCACACTATCTTTATTATCTATCATTCCTGTGCTTGCTGCCTAACATGACTTGTGACAACTTTAAAATGATTATTCTTGTTTTCAAGTTTCTCCATGTGTTCACCTCTCCCTGATTCTATCACCTCCTGAAATCTTGCCACTCCCAGACAACTCTGCACTCTATCAATACCGGCCACCTACGCATCTTCAGTTTTCACCAACTCAACATTAGTAGGCAAATTCAACATCTTTCTCATACTTTTCTCTCTTTCTATAAGCCATTCATTTAACCTTACTTCTTAGACCAAGTTTGAAATTATCTATACGTATGTGGCTCAATGTCACATTTGCCATTTGGCCAATTGAGTCCAAACCGGTCCTCTAAAGAGCATCCACCTAGACATGCCTCCAACCCTAAAGCCTTAATCCTGCATTTCCCATGGTTAATTCAGCTAGCCTGCACATCCCTGAACACTATGAGCAATTTAGGCAAAAGTAAGGAATCCAATTGCTGGAGATTAGTGTCGAGAGCGTGGTGCTGGAAAAGCACAGCAGCTCAGGCAGCATCCGAGGAGCAGGAGAATTGACATTTATGGCAAAAACCCTTCATCAGGATGCCCGATGAAGTGTTTTTGCCATAAATGTCAATTCTCCTGCTTCTCGGATGCTGCCTGAGCTGCTGTGCTTTTCCAGCACTGTACTCTCAACACTATGAACAATTTAGCATGGCCAATCCATTTACCTGTATCAGCTTTGGACTGTGGGAGAAAACTGGAGTACCAGGAGGAAACCCCACAAAGACATGGGGAGGTTGAGCCCAAACTTCACACGGACAGTTGCTCGAGAGTGGAATCAAAACCGCATCACTGGCACTGTGAGGCAGCAATATTAACCACTGGGCCACTGTGCCCTTAGAAAGCAGTGGATGTTAGCTCACTGATTATGTTTGGGCGGAGTTGGGAGATTTTTGATTTACAAGGGTTATGGGGTATGGCAGGAAAAGGGTGTTGGAACATTTCACGAATGCCTTAACTTCATTGAGTGGTGCAGCAGTCTTGAGGATTCCATTGGCCTACTCCTTCTCCTGTTTCTGATGAGCTTGTGAAAGGTGCTGTGTTCTCTAAGTTTTTATTGTTATGAAAAGGCACTATATAAATGCAATTTTGTATTGTTGCGCAAGATTTATGTTAAGAGGTCAGAATCTGATCCTAGGGTTAAAGTTTTCAGATTGACAAACAATAAAGCATTGGAATAATATGTCAGAAGAAATACGCTCAAATCATGTGAAAAGAGTAAAAGTTATTGATTCCAAGTTGACAGTATTTTGAGAAAGTCAGGTTATGCCTAACAATGGAATTTTTGAAGATGTAACAGGTCAATGATAATGTTGTGGAAATGTTTTTAAATCAATAACAGGTGGTGTTTGATAAGAAACCTCATAAGTGGCCTCTGGCTAACAGAATACTTTTGGGATAAAGGAGAAAGTTGGAAAATGTATAACAATTCAACTTTGTTGTTGAAAGCAAAAGGCTATGATCAATGATAGGAGTTTTAATTGGACAACTGTGACCAGATAACAACCCTAGGAACCTGGAATCTTTGCTTTTCATAATTTATAAATTATCTTGCAAGAAGTCATACACACAGGAGAAAGTATCTAGAGCGGAGTAAGAAAGATAATTTTAGTTCATTGAACTTCATGAAAGGAGAGTTAGGAGATTATGCCTTTGTCTGTAAATATGGAAACAAGGCTTTCAACTTTGTAAAACTGGAAATTGAACAGAGACAATATGAGCAATGGAATTTAACAGGAAAGCAGGAGGTTTTCCGCTCATCACATCTGAACTGTCTATCTTAAAAATCCATCCAACTCATCCCATTCCCTTCATGTCCTTTCAGTTAAAGACACTTACGCTTTGACTTTTTACTATTAATACTGTTCCTAAATTCTGCTGCACTTTTCTATGTCTATTTTCCACTCGTCCTGTCATACTTTATCATTCGCCTCTTCACTGCCCTGCACATCTGTCTCTGTCATTTCTTCTTAATGCTTTACACTTCCCTTCAATTGAATCCTCTTCCCACTAAGTAGTTTATAGCCCTATCTATAGATCAATTTATGTGATTCACCAGCCACTGGTCCCAGCATGGTTCAGGTGAAGCGCATCCCAATGGAATGGCTCTCACTTTCCCCTGTATCTGTGACAAATTGCCATGAATCGGAACCCATTCCTCCCACTCCAATCTGAGCTACACATTTACCTCTCCAATCTTATTAATGCTATGCCAATGTTCATCTGGCTCCGTTGGTAATCACCTTTGTTGATGTGCATTTTGATTTAACCCGGACCTGCATAGAATCCCTCAGAAAAGCATTTTTCCTAATCCTAACAATATCATTGGTACCTACATTGCCCCATGAAAACTGGATTCTTTCCCTCCTGCTCCAAGTTCCTCTCCAGCCCAGAAAAGGTATCCTGAACCTTGACTGGGTAAGAAACACAACCTTCAAGACTCAGTTTGCGGCAGAGAACAATATCTGTTATCTTAAATATGCTACCCCCTATTACTACTACATTTCACTTCTCTCCCACTAGTATGGCACTCTAGACCACAGTATTGTGGTCAGCTCATTCATTCTCTCCTCAGTCTGTGCCTTCATTCACACTGGGAGCAAGAACCTCATTCTTATTGGGCAGGAGAAGTAGCCAAGAACTTCAAAAGCAAATTTTCAATCCTCATTTCTGCCTCACTTGCAGTGACACCCACTTGGCCATGGACCGAATTTAATATAATTAGCTTAAGGGATGCCTCCTGAAAATATTCCAAGTACCTCACCGCCTCCCTGATGTATTGCACTGTCCACTGCTCAAACTCCAACTCATCAGTTCTGAATTGAAGTTCCTCAAGTGGCCAATACTTACTGTAAATGTGATCAATGTGGATTACGTTGGCATCCACCAGCTCCCACACAATACAACAGCAACACATTGCCTACCCAGCCATCTCCATTCTATTTAATGAAAAGAGACACTGAAGAAATACTAATCTGTCCTTTACCTAGTTTCTTGTGATCTCATATTTCAGCACTGACAAGTGAAAATAGCTTAAAATGTGCTCTCTGCTGCCAGTCTTTATCTCCCTTCAGCACTGTGCTTCTTAGGCAGTCCCACTGTTTGCTCTCTGTCCTAGTGATCTCACACATTGTTTGAAAAACTGCTGACTCTGTTCTCTTTTCAGCTTTTTATAAGCTGTTGTCCCTGCTCGATCTCATACGATTTTAGCTCCTCTTCTCTCTCAGTCTAATAGGCACAAGTGACAGTCTCCAAGTTCTCCTCTCTTCCACTCATAGGGACTAGTAACTGTCTCTAGGTCCTTGTCAGTCACACTCATTTATGTGCTGCAGTATGGTCTACAGTTTTGGTCCTTGTATTTAAGAAATGATATACTGGCATTTGAGACAGTTCAAAAGAAATTCACTTGATTCATTCTAAGGATGAGTTAGGGTGGACATTATGACTTATTAAGAATGGCTAAACATGTTAAGTCTTCAATCATTTAATAGCTCCTTGAAAGTGGAGTCGCAGGTAGATAGGATAGTGAAGAAGGCATTTGGTATGCTTTCCTTTATTGGTCAGAGTATTGAGTACAGGAGTTGGGAGTCATGTTGTGGCTGTACAGGACATTGGTGAAACCACTGTTGGAATATTGCGTGCAATTCTGGTCTCCTTCCTATTGGAAAGATGTTGCAAAACTTGAAAGGGTTCAGAAAAGATTTACAAGGATGTTGCCAGGGTTGGAGGATTTGAGCTATAGGGAGAGGCTGAACAGGCTGGGGCTGTTTTCCCTGCAGCGTCGGAGGCTGAGGGGTGACCTTATCGAGGTTTAGAAAATTATGAGGGGCATGGATAGGATAAATAGACAAAGTCTTTTCCCTGGGGTCGGGGAATCCAGAACTAAAGGGCATAAGTTTAGGGTGAGAGGGGAAATATATAAAAGAGACCTAAGGGGCAACCTTTTCACACAGAGGGTGGTACATGTATGGAAGAAGCTGCCAGAGGATGTGGTGGAGGCTGGTACAATTGCAACATTTAAGAAGCATTTGGATGGGTATATGAATAGGAAGGGTTTGGAGGGATATGTGCCGGGTGCTGGCAGGTGGGATTAGATTGGGTTGGGATATTTGGTCGGCATGGACAGGTTAGACCAAAGGGTCTGTTTCCATGCTGTACATCTGTATGACTCTATGACTCTATTCAAGTTTAAAGGAATGATGGATGGTCTTATGGAAATATAGAAGATTTTGAAGTGGCTTGGCAGGTTGATGTTCAGAGGGTGTTTTCACGATTGGTGGGGTAGTGAGGTGGGTTGGGGATTATCATGAGCTGTAGAACATAGTTACAGAATAAGGGGACACACATTTAAAACTGAGATGTAAAGTAATCTCTTCTTTCAGAAAGTAATGGAGGTCTAGAGTTCTCTACCCAATTGAGATGTGGAGGCTAGATTAGTGAAAGGATTTAAAGTGGAGGTAGATAGCCTCAGCTTCCCAAGTTTTGAAAAAATCTATGAGGAGCTGGCATGAAAGAGGAGCCTGGGCCAGATTAGGTTCAGTTTGGTTGAATGACAGGATAGGTTTGAGGGCTGAATGTTATATTCCTGCTCTTAATTCTAATGTTCTTTGTGATTTCCTTATTGTCCTGTAGACCTTTGCTTTTCAAATATATATCCAGATCCCTGTTGAATGATATTGTTAAATTGGTTTCAATCACTTGTCAAGCAATGTGTTCCATTCCTCTTTCTATTTGCGATTCTTTAGTTTGAACACCTACCCACATCTTGGTTCTACAGACTGGACAATCCACTACAAGCTTGGGATATGTAAATCACACATGTCCTACATGACACTTGTGATAAAATGTTATATATTCTTCTTAGGAGTTTAGTTCTAAAGTGGAGATAAATCCAGTTTTAGATTTCAGAGTTCTGAAATCTTTTTTGTTTCCCCACCAAGGGTCAGAAAGTTATTTGAAATAATGAGCTAAAGATAACCTTTCCAAGAAATGATGGGACTCAAGCTAAGTGTTTCAATTAGCTAACTAGTGAGATAATTGCTGCTTATTATTCATCTGAATTTTCATCACTGACAGAAAAGGGCAGGTGGTCAGGAGCCACAAGCAGATGGAGTTCAGTAGAAAAGATCCATTCCTGCAAAAGGGCAGTTCTAGTTTGTGAAAGCCCGCAGGAAATTAGAACTGGAAAGAAGAGTTAGTGACTGACCAAAATGGAGGAGGTTTATTTCGGAAAGCACTGAATACGTATGTTAGGAATGCAGAAGTAAAGTTTTATCATAGACAAGGTGAAGTGCACAAAGGTTTGTATGGACAACACATCTCCCTGACCCTTCATGCGCTTGCCCTACATCTGACAGAGTCAATAGCTCACACATTAGACTTCAATCATCTCAGCATTTATTGCACCAGAATGTAACAAGACATCTTCAATCCTGAAGGGTTGTCATAAGAGGAGCAGGGGCATGCATGAAGCATCAGTGAAAATAAATGTGGCATTTCTAGGAAGTGTACTTACATTTAAAACATTTTTTCATATTGTGTAGATATCTTTGTTTCGAAAGGTTTGTTCATTTCTCTCCAGAAGCTATTGACTCCTATTGCAATACAGTTTTTCAATAGCCAAATTATTTCTTTACTTTACTAACATGACCATACAAGTCAGTTGGCTATAAAACTCTTCAATTCTGCAGTTGGTTGCTTCTGCTTTTGTTTAAAATTTATTCATGGCATGTGGACATTATTGTCTACCATCTCTTAAAAACCACTTCTTAGCAAGCTCAGTCATTTCGGAAAGCAATATTGAGGCAATCATATTGCTTTGCGTCTGCACTCTTACAAGCCAGACCAGAGAGGACAGCAAAGTTTCCTTCCCAAAGCATTAATGAACCAGATTATTTTTGATGAAAGTCTAGTGTTTACATAGAGTCATAGAATCATATAGCATGGAAACAGACCCTTCGGTCCACGATGTCCACACTGACTATGTTTCCAAATTAAACTAGTCCCATTTGCCTGCATTTAGCCCATATCCCTCCAAACTTTTCCTGTTAGAGTCATAGAATCATAGAGCTGTACAGAATGGAAACAGACCCTTTAGTCCAACTCATCTATGCCAACTTAAATATCCTCAATTAATCTAGTCCCATTTGCCAGAATTTGGCCCATATACCTCTAAACCCTTCCTATTCATATACCCAGCCAGATGCCTTTTAAGTGTTGCAATTTTATCAGCATCCACCATTTCCTCTGGCAGCTCATTTCATACATGCACCACCCTCTGTGTGACAAAGTTGCCCCTTATGTCCTTTTTAAATCTTTCCTCTCTCTCCTTAAACCTATGCCCTCTAGTTTTGGACTCTGACACCTCAGAAAAAAAAACCTCGTCTAGTCACCCTATCTATGCCCTTCATGATTTTATAAACCTCTATAAGGTCACCCTTCAGCCTCTGACACTCCAGAGAAAGTAGCCCCAGCCTATTCAGCCTTTCCTATAGCTCAAACCCTCCAACCTTGGCAACATCCTTAGAAATCTTTTCTGTACCCTTTCAAGTTTCACAACATGCTTGCTATAGCAGAGAGACCTGAATTGAACACAGTATTCCAAACCTGGCCTAACAAATGTCCTGTGCAGCAGAAACATGACCTCCTAACTCCTATACTAAATGCACTGACCATTAAAGGCAAGCATACCAAACGCCTTCTTCACTAACATATCTACCTGAGACTTCACTTTCAAGGAATTTTGAACCTCTACTCTATGATCTTCTGTTCAGCAACACTCCCCAGGACCTTGTCATTAAGTGTATAAGTCCTGTTCTGATTTGCCATTGCAAAATGCAGCACCTCACATCTATCTACATTAAACTTCATCTTCCACTCCTTGGCCCATTGGCCCACCTGATCAAGGTCCTGTTGAACTCTGACATAGCCTTCTTCGCTTCTGCAAACTTACCAACCATTATCTCCTATGTTCACATCTAAACCATTTTTATAAATGATGACAAGCAGTGGATCCAGCAACAACCCTTGTGGCACGCCACTGGTCACAGGCCTCCAGTCTGAAAAGCAACCCTCGACCACCACACTCTGTCTCCTACCTTTGAGCCAGTTCTGTATCTGTGATTCCATTCTTGATACTACTTTTTTTTCCCAGATGTATTCAATGCATTAAATTTAAATTTCCTAGCTGCAATGGTGGGATTTTAACAGATGTCTCTGAATCATTAATCCAGACTTCTATGATCACTATGTTACAGAAATCTTCTTTCTTTCTCTCTGTTCCTTTTTCTTGTCTTCCCAGCTCTCTGCCTACCCCCAAACCAGCTTCTGTTTTTCAACAAGTTAATATCGGTATATGAGTAGATTGTAGATGGGATTGCTGCAATTTTGACAGGATTTATTGAATAGGCATCAGGACTGGCAGATTCTTTTGTCTTCCATTCTCAGAAGAGGCAATTACATCGATTGTACAACAGGTGTGTTGTTTTGAATGGGCTTTGCTACCTCAACACAGGATTGGGGTTAAATTTGGGATGCTCTTGTTCTTTCAACTTGTTTTCAGGTTCGACAAGGTGACATCACTAACCTTGGCATCAGAGAAACATATTAAGACATTTTCAAAAATACTATAATGCAATATAATAATAAAGCACAGGAATAGGCCCATCAGCCCACCGAGTCTGGGCTGATTTCTAATTCTTATGTAGACCTGTTACTTATTGCCTGTCTCTCTCTTCGCCTCCCGTTCATGTGTCTATCAAGATATGCCTTAAATGGTGCTCACATGCTTGCTTCCACCACCTCCTCTGGCAGTGCGTTCTAGGCACCTACCACCCTCTGTATGAAAGATTTTCCCCACACTTATCCCTGAACTTTCTCCCTCTCACCTTTGAACCTGCACCCTCTTGTAGTTGACCTTTGAGCTCAGGGAAAAAGCCTTTGTCTATCCAACTTATCTATTCCTCTCATAAATTTTGCAGACCTCTATTAGGTCGCCCCCTCCGCCTCTGTCTTTCCAGTGAAAATAATCTGAGTTTATCCAACCTCTCCTTGTGAATATCTCAAAAGATTGTGCTGGCAAGTAAATGAATTAAATGTCAAGGATTTGAGAAATGGTGTACTGAGTGTCACATTTGATTTTGACAACATCAGCACTTTCAAATTGTAAAACTTTCATTTCTTGACACACAGAGGCAATTCCATCAAGGCTTTGAAATAATGCTAACACAAATTAAATACCTCCCTCCTAATGTCTGATAACTGATGGATTTGTCACTTTTATTAAATTCTTTGGTGCAAGACATTTACAAATAAAGGTAAAGTACATCAAAGGCATCATAATCTCCTCTCCCTGGGGACTGAGGGCCCGAATGGAATGAAGCTCATGTTTTTCAGACTAGTTCATAGTGAGTTTGCACAGTAATGCTCTTTAATTTACATGGGAATTTTGGAAAATATGGAATTGTGTGAGGTGATATATTTCTGGTCGGAAAAATTGGGAGAGATAATGCAAAATAAGTGATACAATTTTAAAGGAATTTCAAGAAAGAGAGACCTGGAGGCTTTTTGTGGATAAATATTTGAAACATTAGAAATGTTAACAAAGCAATGAATAAAACGTGAGAGATTTTGATCGTTTTAAGTGCAAGCAAAGAGCACAAAAGCCAGACTGTGATGCTCAGCCTGTATGAAACATTAGTCATTTGGTCCCAGCTGGGGTACTGTGTTCATGTGAGGTAAGGTTTTTGTGACAGAATAGAGGAAAGAGACCCTTCGGTCCAACTCGGCCATGCTGACCAGATATTCTAAATAAATCTTGCCCCATTTGCCAGTATTTAGCTCATATCCTTCAAAACCCTTCCTATTCATATACCTATCCAAGATGCCTTTTAAATGCTGTAATTGGGCCAGCCTCCACCACTTCTGCTGCTACACTAACTGCTGTGTACATGTTGCCACAAGCAAATGTTGAGGAAGCTCTGGATGTGCTTCACCATTAACTTCCATCCTAGAGACAGAACACCCCGAGGTCCTGTTTATTGTAACTGGTGACTTCAATCAAGCCAGTCTAAGGAAGGTGTTACCCAAGTACCACCAGAACATTACCTGCCCCACCAGGGACCCAAACATTTTAGACTACTGCTACGCCACTGTGAAAGATGCATACCGCTCCATCCCCTGCCCTCATTTCAGCAACTCCAACCACAATGCCATGTTTCTTCTCCCGGCTTACAGGCAAAAGCTCAAGCAGGAAACCCCTTCGCAGATACAGGTCCAGTGCTGGTCAGAGGAGGCAGAGGATCAACTCCAGTGCAGTCTGGAATCGGCTGATTGGATCATGTTCAAACAGTCCACAGTTACCTTGGACGAGTACGCCACCACCATCACAGACTTTATCAGCAAGTGTGTGGAGGACTGCATACTGAGGAAGTCAATCCGAATGTTTCCCAAAAGGATACGCTGGATGAATCAGGACATACAGAACCTGCTAAAAACCAGGCATGAGGCCTTCAGATCAGCAGACCCACTCAAATATAAGGAATCCAAGTATGACCTTCACAGAGTCATTAAGACAGCCAAGAACCAATACCAATCCAAATTAGGGACCCAGACTGACACCAGCGACTATGGCAAGGACTGAATGACATAACAGGTTCTAAAAAGAGACAGTGCAAGCTAGTAGACGATGACACATCCCTCTTAGATCATCTCAACACCTTCTACGCTCGCTTTGAGCAGAACTTCGGCAGAGAGGTAACACCAATTCTGACAAGCCCTGACGAACCTCTCCCAACAGTCACTGCATCAGAAGTCAGATCAGTTTTCCTTCATGTGAATCCAAGGAAAGCGATGGGACTAGACGGAGTACCAGGCTGTGCACTCAGGGCATGCGCAGATCAACTGGCAGAAGCCTTCTTGGATATCTTCAACCTCTCCCTGCAGCAGGCCACTGTCCCTGCCTGTTTCATGAGGGCAAACATCATCCCTGAGTTGGAGAAGGCTCATGCAGCATGTCTCAATGACTACTACCCAGTGGCTCTAACTTCGGTGGTCATGAAGTGTTTTGAAAGACTGGTCATGGCATTAATCAACTCTAGCCTCCCCACTACTCTTGACCCACTCCAATTTACCTATTGGACCAACCGATCCACGACAGATGCCATATCACTTGCCCTTCATTCCTCCCTAGAACATCTTGACACCAAGAACAGCTACGTAAGAATCCTACTAATTGACTACAGTTCAGCCTTCAACACTATTATCCCCTCGAGACTGATTACTAACCTTAGTGATCTCAGACTAAGCCCCACTCTCTGCAACTGGATCCTCAGTTTCCTGACCCACAGGCCACAATCAGTGAAGGCTGGGGACAATATTTCATCGTCACTAACACTCAATACTGGAGCCCTCCCAAGGGTGCGTACTCAGCCCCCTACTGTACTCACTGTATACCAATGACTAATGGGTACACCAGACTAATACCAGACCAATGCCATTTACACCACCATAGTTGGTCGAATTTCAAATGGTGATGAAACAGACCACAGATGGGAGGTGGAAGACCTGGAAAAATGGTGCACTGAGAACAAACTAGATCCCAATGCTGGCAAAACCAAAGAACTCATTATTGACTTTTGGCAGGATGTTACTCATGCCCCCCCTACACATTAACAGCACAGTGGTGGAATGAGTGAAGAGTGCCAAGCTCCTGGGAGTGGTCATCAATAACAAGCTTTCTTGGACTCTTCATGTGGACGCACTGGTTACAAAGGCCAAACAATGTCTCTTCTTCCTCAGGCAGTTGAGGAAATTTGACATGATGGTGAATACGCTTGCCAACCTTTATAGGTGTGCCATTGAGAATATTCTGTCTGGATGTATCACTGCCTGGTATGGCAACTATACCATTCAAGATCGGAGACAATAACAGGGAGTGGTGAACTCAGCCCGTACAATCACAAAGGCCAACCTCATACCCATACAATCCATCTACCAGGCCCACTGTCAAGGAAAAGCCACCAGCATTCTCAAAGATCTATCCCACCCTGGCACTGTTTTTCTACAACCTCTACCATTGGGGAGAAGGTACAGAAGCTTGAACACATGCACCAGCTGGTTTCAAAATAGTTTCTATCCTACTGGTGTTAGAATACTGAATGGACTCACAAACTCTTAACGTTCACCTGTACCTATGTTTTTGTTTTTGCTGCTGTCTATCTGTTATTTACTTATCTATGCTATTTAACTCGGTGATCTGCCTGTATTGCTTGCAAGACAAAGCTTTTCACTGTGCCTCGGTATATGTGACAATAAATTCAATTCAATTCATTCAATTCAATTCAATTCTACTGACAGCTCATTCCATACATGCACCAACCTTTGCATGAAAAAGTTGACCCTTAGGTCCCTTTTAAATCTTTCCCTTTGCACCTTAAACCTATTCCCTCTAGTTTTGGACTCTGACACCCCAGGGAAAAAAACCTTATCTATTTACCCTATCCATGGCCCTCATGATTTTATAAACTTCTTTATAGGTCATCCTTCAGCCTCTGACACTCCATAGAAAATAGCCCCAGTCTATTCAGCCTCTCCCCATGGTTCAACCCCTCCAACCCTGGCAACATCCTTGAAAGGGTACAGAAAAGATTTACACATTTCACAATATCCTTCCCATAGCAGGGAGATCAGAACTGCACACAGTGTTCCAATAGTGACCTAATTACGAGGAAGCACTGGGAAGGAAATTGAAGTCGAGGTCCTCAAGGGTCATAATCTCTGGATTACTGCCTGAGCCACGTGCCAATTGGCATAGTAATAAGCAAGTTAGGGAAGTAAACACAGGGCTAAGGGATTGGTGTGGGAAAGAGGGATTCCATTTCATGGGACATTGGCATCAGTTTTGGAACCGGGGAGATCTGTACCTTTGGGATGGTCTCCACCTGAACCGATCTGGAACCAGTGTTCTAGTGAAAAGGATAAATAGGGTAGTCAGTAGGACTTTAAGCTCCTGAGTTGTGGGGAAGGGAAAGCAGAAGTGACAGGGAGTATGGAGTTAAATGGAAAGATAAGCAGTAGGATAGCATGTGGAATTAGACATCTATGGCTGACAAAGGAAGTCAGGAAATGTATCAAAGAAAAAGAGAGAGCCTCTAAAGTGGCTAAAAGCACTGGGAAATTAGAAGTTTGGGAAGGCTACAAAAACAAACAAAGGATAATAAAGAGAGAAATGAGGAAGGAGAGGATCAAATATGAAGGTAGGCTAGCCAGTAATATTAGAAGTTTCTTTCAATACGTAACAAACAAACGAGAGACAAAAGTAGACATTGGGCCACTCCAAATTGATGCTGGTAGGCTAGTGATAGGAGATAAGGAAATAGCTGAAGAACATAATATGTACTTTGCGTCAGTCTTCACAGTGGAAGACATGAGTAATATCCCAACAATTAAGGAGAGTCGGGGGCAAAGTTGAGTATGGTAGCCGTTACAAAAGAGAAAGTGTTAGAAAAGTTAAAAGGTCTAAAAATGGATAAATCTCATGGCCCCAATGGACTACATCCTAGAGTTCTGAGGGAGATGGTTGAGAAATAGCAGAGGCATTGGTTGTGATCTTTCAAAAGTCAGTGGAGTCAGGGAAAGTCCCAGATGATTGGAAAATCACTGTTGTAACCCCCTTGTTCAAGAAAAGATCAAGATAAAAGATGGAAAATGATAGGCCAGTTAGCCTAACCTCGGTTGTAGGTAAAATTCTAGAATCCATCATTAAGGATGAGATTTCTAAATTCTTGGAAGTGCAGGGTCAGATTAAAATGAGTGAGCATGGATTTAGTAAGGGGAGATCATGCATGATAAACCTGTTAGAATTCTTTGAAGAGGTAACAAGTAGGTTAAACCAGGGAAACTCAGTGGAAGTTATCTACCTAGACTTCCAAAAGGCCTTTAATAAGATGCGTCACGGGAAGCTGCTGAGTAAGGTGAGGGCCCATGGTGCTCAAGGTGAGCTACTGGCATAGATCGAGGATTGGTTGTCTGACAGAAGATGGAGAGTTGGGATAAAAGATTATTTTTCAAATGGCAGCCGGTGACAAGTGGTGTCCTGCAGGTTTCAGTGTTGGGGTTGCAGCTACTCACTTTATATATTAATGATCTAGATGGAGGGACTGGGGGCATTCTGGCGAAATTTGCCGATGATACGAAGTTAGGTGGACAGGAAGGTAGTACTGAGGTGGGCAGGCTGCAGAAAGATTTAGACAGTTTGGCAGAGTGGTCCAGGAAATGACTGATGAAATTCAACTTGAGCAATTGAGAGGTCTTGCTCTTTGGAAAAAAGAATACAGGCATGGACTGTTTTCTAAACGGTGAGAAAATTCATAAAGCTGAAGTACAAAGGGATCTGGGAGTGCTAGTCCAGGATTCTCTAAAGGTTGACTTGCAGGTTGTGTCCGTGATTAAGAAAGCCAATGTAATGTTGTCATTTATCTCAAGAGGGTTGGAATATAAAAGCAGTGATGTGCTTCTGAGACTTTATAAAGCTCTAATTAGGCCCCATTTAGAATACTGTGTTCAATTTTGGGCCCCACACCACAGGAAGGACATACTGGCACTGGAGCATGTCCAGGGGAGATTCACACGGATGATCCTTGGAATGGTAGGCCTAACAAACGATGAACATCTGAGGATCCTGGGATTGCATTCATTAGAGTTTAGAAGGTTCAGGAGAGATCTAATAGAAACTTACAAGATAATGCATGGCTTAGAAAGGGTGGATGCTGGGAAGTTGTTTTATAAGGCGGGGAGACTAGGTCCGATGGGCACAGCCTTAGAATTCGAGGGGCTCAATTTACAACAGAAATTAGGAGACATTTCTTCAGCCAGAGAGTGGTGAGCCTGTGGAATTGGCCGGGATGTTAAATGTCTTCAAGACAGAGGTTGATAAATTCTTGATCTTGCAAGGATTAGATTAGATTACTTACATTGTGGAAACAGGTCCTTCGGCCCAACAAGTTCACACTGACCCACCGAAGCGCAACCCACCCAGACCCATTCCCTTACATTTATCCCTTCATCTAACACTACGGGCAATTTAGCGTGGCCAATTCACCTAACCTGCACATTTTTGGACTGTGGGAGGAAACCGGAGCACCCGGAGGAAACCCACGCAGACACTGGGAGAATGTGCAAACTTCACACAGTCAGTCGCCTGAGGCGGGAATTGAACCCGGGTCTCTGGCATTGTGAGGCAACAGTGCTAACCACTGTGCCACCGTGCCGCCCACAAAGGAGTTAAGGACTACGGGGAGAGTGCGGGTAAGTGGAGTTGAAATGCCCATCAGCCATGATTAAATGGCAGAGTGGACCCGATGGGCCGAATGGCCTTACTTCCACTCCTATATCTTATGGTCTATGGTCTAACCAATGTCCTGTACAGCTGCAACATTTGGTAACATGGTTCCAGTAATAAGGGCTTAATAGTCATGCAGATAAATCAAAGATACTAGATTTGTTCTCCTTAGAGCTCAAAAGGCTAAGAGGAAATATGATAGCGATATTAATATTACGAAGGAATAGAGAGGGTAAACATCAAAATAACTATTGCCAAGGACTGAAGTGCTATTAAGGACACATATTTAAAGTGATTGATGAAAGAAATGGAGGTAACATGAGGGAAAGTCTTTCTATACAATAAGTAAGATTAAAATTTAGAACACATTACTGAAAAGTATGACAGATTCAGCAGTAACCTTGTAAATAGAATGGGCTAAATATTTATGGAAGTTAAAGAAAACACAGGAAATTTGAGAAAGAGTGGCAGAGTGGGATTGGCTGGATTGCTCTTTGGAAGAGATTTGAAAGATTTTGTGACCTTCTTCCATGATGTATGATTGTATGATTAGGAATTTAGGAACAGGAGTGGACTATTCAGCCTCTTAAGTCTGTCTGTCATTCAATGAGATTATTGCTGATAACTGCATATATTTGCCCAAACTTAATATCCTTCTATATGCACTTCAAGCTAAAATCTTTCCATCTCAGATTTAAACTAATTAATTAAGCTAGCATTTCCAGCTTTTATGGGAAAGAACTCAAACATTTCAACACACAAATTTTTTTGTGTGTTGAAATGTTTCCTAAACGCTCTGCTGACTTGTGTGGATTCAATTTTAAAAGGTTATGTTTTACTTGTCCCAGAGTCTCTTACCAGTGGGTAAGGTTTCTTTCTATCTGCTTTCAAATTTGAAAACAAATCCCACTCAATTCATCCCTTCATCTTTTATGTTCTGGGATATGCAACACCAGCTTTGTAATTTAACCCTTGGTGCCTGATCTATATTGCATTCCTTCCAAGGTTGATATATCCTAAGAGCCAATAGAATTGTTCACAGAGCTCTAGGTATTTTCTAAGCACCATTTTGTTTTCCTGCAGAAAAATCCCTTCTCCTTTATAATCTTGCTCTTTAATTATAAAAGCCATAATTCCATTTGGCTTTGATTAATCTTGTACCTGATGACTATATTACAGTGATCTCTGTACCTGTAATCTCTTTGGATCTCCTCTGTTTTAGCCTTTAATCAATTGAATAATATGCAGTCTATTCTGTATTGATCCAAAATAGTCAACATCACATTTATCTGTGTTGAAATCCATTCCTTAAGTTTCTCCTACTAACCTAATCTATCAACATCAGTCTTGTAATGTCATGCACCCATCTATACTATATATTATATCACTAACCACTTTGTCATCAGAATACTTGGATATATGTTGTGTTATTTAAGTAATTAATATAAAACAGTGAATATCTGAGGACCTAGCACAAATTTTTGTTGGACATCACTAGTCATTTGCTTCCAATTCAAATACAAATCCATTTTCTTTACTTTCTTCAAGCTCAGCTTACCTGACAAGCTCAGGTTTAAAGTATTGAAAGGATTTATTTTACAAAAGCTGATCAAGCACAGAAATGTTTTGTCATGTGATTTTATGTCCAAGTGCAAGAGTTTGGTTTCAAGACAGACTGAACAAGATAAAGGCAAAGTCTTCAGGCTAGAGCTTCTTGATAACACTGTTTATTACATCTTAAGGTTAAATACTACAATATCTGGTAATCAAGGACATAACAGGCTTTAGTATTAGTGTCACATTATTGCAACACTATTCCATAAACTCGATCACCAAATGCTAATCAATCAGTCTACTCCATATACTTCTCTGCCTATAATTCACTCTTTCTCTCTTTCTCTCTCTCTCTCTAACTCTACTCATACCCTGATATTTTTACCCTAAGAAGAGAAGCTCAATGGCATCACCACAAGGTTGCTCCCAGGTCCTAAAACTCTTACACAAGAAGACACATTAATATAAATAAAGTATAATTAGTTATGATATGCATTCATAATTGACAACCTAACTCCTTCAGTAGATATCCACTTTCAAGGCACAAGTCCAGTAGCACTTCAAAACAATTATAAGAGTTTTCTGTATGTTTCCTGTAGGACAGCTATATCTGAATGTTTCTAGAGTCAGGAATCACCAAATGTGTGATCTATGATATGAAAGTCGACAAAACATCAGGCAAAACAAAATTAGAAAAGAAAAAAAAATGTAACAGTCAAAAGCCATTGACCATCTGCCCTAAGGTAAGAGGTACATATGTTCAGTAAGAAAAGAAAATGAAGGAAATGGGAAGGGAAAAAAAAGGCTCCTAGCAACTGGCACAGCATCCTATTGTTATATTCAAGCGCCATATATTACACAAATAAGAAGGGCGAGAAATGTCCTTCTTATGAAAAACTAAAAGAAAATCAACTGTTCTATGAAATCAGCTAAAAGAAATCTTCGGCTGTTTTATCATAACCTACTGTTACACAAGTGATTGGAAAATCAATGCCAATTTTTACATGAAAAACCAACATGAGAAGGAAACTATTGAATGAAAATAAATGTCTCTCAAGGACAATCATCTGGCAGGTAATGTTTTAGTCATTGCTCAGGGTGCTTTCTTTATTCACTCATGGGAGGTGGACATTCCTGACAAGGCCAGTACTTATTGACGAATTGATAAATGCACAGCTAAATGAAATGCCCCCTTCCAGTGAATGAATGTACATGTAATAAAAAGACAAACAGAAATTTGGTATTAATTACTTTGTGATTGGGTTTGGAGGTCCCTCAACATTGTCATAGAGTCATAGAGATGTACAGCATGGAAACAGACCCTTCGGTCCAACTCGTCCATGCTGACCAGATATCCCAACCAAGTCTAGTCCCACCTGCCAATACACAGCCCATAGCCTTCGAAACCCTTCCTATTCATTTACCTATCCAAATGCCTTTTAAATGTTGCAATTGTACTAGCCTCCACCACTTCATCTGGTAGCTCATTCCATACACGTACCACCCTCTGTGTGAAAAAGTTGCCCCTTCGGTCTCTTTTATATATTTCACCTCTCACCCTAAATCTATCCCTTCTATTCTGGACTCTCCCAACCGAGGGGAAAGATTTTGTCTATTTATTCTATCCATGCCCCTCATGATTTTATAAACCTCTATAAGGACACCCCTCAGCCTCCAATGCTCCAGGGAAAACAGCCCTAGCCTATTCAACCTCTCCCTATAGCTCAAATCCTCCAACCCTGGCAACGCCCTTTTAAATCTTTTCTGAACCCTTTCAAGTTTCACAACATCTTTCCGATAGGAAGGAGACCAGAATTGCATATAACATTCCAACAGTGGCCTAACCAATGTCCTGTACAGCCTCAACATGACCTCCCAACTCCTGTACTCAATACTCTGACCAATAAAGGAAAGCATACCAAACGCCTTCTTCACTATCTATCTGCAACTCCACTTTCAAGGAGCTATTCTTAAGGTTCAATGCATCTCTGACATGTAGCAGGCCAAATGGTGAATTGTAGTATCTGGTAATACAGGGGAACAAGGTCAAAAATCACCCATTGGACTATAACCTGTTGTCATGTGATTTTTGATTTTTGTCCAACCCAATCCAATACTAGCACCTCCCCAATATAGGAACAGGCCCCTTATGCCTTTTCTATCATTCAGTTAGGTCACAGCTCATCGAGATTTCAAATCCCTTGACCTTCTTTTGCTTCCCATTTTTTGGTACCCTTACAAAATCAAGTAGTGTTCATTGTAAAAATTTGGGGAAATTCGCAGCATTTGAATGAGGCAGTTCTTAATTCCAACTATCCTATGTTGGCACAGAGAGAGAATGCAGCTCCAGTACTGCCGCTCACCTGAGATCCTAGATCTGACCACAACACAAGTGCAGCCACCCTGCCCTTGACACCTCCTCCCCCTGACGTACACCATGTACCTGGCCCTGACCACATGTCTAATATGGAAGAAAGTGAGGACTGCAGATGCTGGAGATCAGAGCTGAAAATGTGTTGCTGGAAAAGCGCAGCAGATCAGGCAGCATCCAAGGAGCAGGAGAATTGACGTTTCGGGCATAAGCCCTTCCTGAAGAAGGGCTTATGCCTGAAACGTCGATTCTCCTGATCCTTGGATGCTGCCTGATCTGCTGCGCTTTTCCAGCAACACATTTTCAGCACATGTCTAATATGTGCTTCCTGATATCACTTCTTAAATGGCTTAGCACAACTCAAGATTATTCTCCCTTGTTCAGGCTTGGTTCATGAATGAAAATTGGTTGCCTGTATCTACCCCATCAAATCCATTTATCGCTTTAAAGTCCTTGATTAAGTCATTCTAGAATTCCTTAGTCTTGCATTGTCGGTGTTGTGTTTGGGACCAGGTGGACCTTGTTAACTACAAGGTTCTTCATTGGGGTTGTTAATCTGGGACAAATCAGGAAAGCCTTGGCTGACCAATATAACCAGGAGAGGGAGTGGAGTGCATCATTTCTCCCTCCAACTCTATTTTGATTTAGTCCCTCCCCTCCCCTTCACTGTTTTTGATCACACAGCACTGCCCTTTGATGTGAAGGACAGTGTTTGTCACTGGCCACCCGGGTGTTTTCCTATCTTCCTGGTGGTGGAATTTGAATAAAGATTCGTGCACTTTGTGTCTTTCACTGTGTCTCACACCTGCACACACACAAAAAGAAAAAAAAACATTCTCATCACAAAAAGAAAAAAAAAATAAAAAAAAAGAAACTGGGAGATTAGTCCCTACCCTCCCCTTTACTGTTTTGATTTAGTCCCTACCCTCCCCTTCAAAAAAAAAGAAAAAGAAAAAAAAAAACATATAACCAGGAGATTAGAATCTCCTCAGTTGAGGACTGATTCTCAACTGGCTGGCCACAGCCACTGAACTGTGCACTAGTAAATAAAGGGAGATTTGGTGACAGGTCTCCAGCTTCTGTATACAGTTATTTCAGTAGGATTATTAGCGAGTAAGACAGTAAATTTCCACCAATGATCTTCCAGCTGCCCACCTCCAACATATTTGTAATGCTAGATGGGGTGAGTGAGTTGGATTGCACCCTTTCACATTTGCCCAAACTGAGACTCTTACAATGACTGCTTCAAGCTCAGCCTCAATTTTGAGGATGCTAGGAGGATTTCAGGGGTAGGGAAGATGTCCAAGCAGGTCAGACCTTAAGTGAGAAAGAGATCATGTTCTCTTCTAGGATCCTTTTCCTGTTTCTATATGCAGCACCCTCAACCCCCTAAAATATCTGCATCTCATAAGCATTCCCTTCCAGCTCCCGGTCTCCATCAATACCCTAGGCCTCACCTCCCAATGTGAGACTCTTCCACATTTAGCTGGTTCTGTACTCCAGATCTTGGAATCTGCGGACTCCGGGCAACTGCTGACACTGGTATTATTTAAACTACAGAGCTAGGTAAAAACAAGGACTGCAGATGCTGGAAACCAGAGTCTAGATTAGAGTGGTGCTGGAAAACCACAGCAGGGTCAGGCAGCATCCGAGGAGCAGGAAAATCGACGTTTCAGGCAAAAGCCCTTCATCAGGAATAGAGGCAGAGTGCCTGCAGGGTGTCTGACTCCTCGGATGCTGCCTGACCTGCTGTGTTTTTCCAGCACCACTCTAATCTAAACTATAGAGCTGCCAACTACTTTCCCAAGTGAGAGGCAGAGGTCCTGACTCTAGCCGATTAATTTTCTTGGCTCTTTGGATCATTAAATGGTTGTGTCAGTATTGTGATCAGTTAAGGTGCATTCATTGCCAATTCTTCAGGAAATCCTGCCATTTGAAAGTCCCTGACCAACCTCTTAACCTCCTAAACTGTAAGGAATATGAATCAAACTCATGCAACCTGTTCTCATAATGTAACCCACTAGGACCTAGTGTCATTCTGGTGAAACTGCAGGTAAGTGTCAAAAATTACTGGCCGGTTTCTGAATGTAAGCAGTTCAACATTGTCAAAAATGTTGACAGGTCATCAATATAACAATAGCATGAAATTAATACAGTATTGATCAATGTTAACATAATCATGGGAAATTGATTTGGATTGTGGGGCTCAGGCTCACCAACACTATTGATAGATGAACGTTCAGTGAAATCCTTGAGTAATCTTCACATCAAAGTGTGCAGAATTATGCAGACAAATCTTCGCTAATCAACAATCCTGCTGGTTTATGTTAATCTCTTCTAAAGTACACGGTTAGTCATGAAAATCAAACAGTGAGTGTATTGCTTTGTCTCTTCAGTCTTTGGTCGAAATTGATGACCAGACGAAAGACTCTGGCATTACCTCAACACATCTACCTTCAAGCTGTGTCTTCTGTCATACCAACCTGACTAAATATTTTTGATCACTGCACATAAGACAGTTTTGAATCCATTAACAGAATCAAAAGCACTTTGAGGGTGGGGATTGGACTGTTGGACTCAGATGAGATAAGAATGCAGAGGTAAGAGTCAGGGAGTGAGAAACAATTGGAGGGGGAAGAAAGAGAGAGAAAGGGGAGGGAAGGATGGAGGGGAAAACAAGTTTCAAAGCAAGGAGATAAAGGGGACTGACCAGGCAGGGGAATGAATATCGAAGTGACTTATTTTAAAAAGATTGAAAAATGCATTATGATCAAGAAGTAAATGAATTTTGAAAACAGAGGGCAAATAATTGAAATAAAATTTGAAATAGTTGTAAGGGAAAACAGAGGGTTTGAAAAAAATTCACAAGTCTGAGTATTTATTCACATTCTACTTTGATCTATTTTTAAAGGAATTGTTAATGGAGAAGGATTTATATCCAATAAAGAAATGTTATCTGCCAATGGGTCCTGTCTTGACTTGATCCCAGAAAATGGTTATCCCTCAATGAATGTAACTGAAATGAATCTCCTGATCATTACATTTCTTTTATGGAATCATGTGATGCACAAATCGCCTATTGCATTTTCTCCAGCACAAAATTTAAAAAAAATCATTGACAATAAAGAGCTCCAGAAAACCTGAGCTTGTGAAAGGAGCCATCAAAATGGCAGTCTTTTTTATCTACAATAAGAAAGTTTTACCAATGAGACCCTGGAATACAAGAAAACTTTAACAACAAAATGTCAATAACTTCCTGTCATGAGGAATGTGGGATTGCCAAACATGTGCATGCCTTCATGTTGACAAGATTATGGGTTCAAGATTTGCTGGGTGAATGGCCTATTTGAGCACTGAGAAGTGTTACAATCTTCGGATGAAGCATTACACCAAGAATCCATCGGCTCAATTTGTTGTTCCAGTTCGTTGTCAAGGTCCCACAATGTTGTTGGAAGAAGAGCCAAGTTTCCTATTTTCAGCCACCTTCTCGAGTTCATGAATGGTATTATTTAAGTGCAAGTTTTTGTTTTCATTCAGAAATTCTGACTCTTCCATCTTGCCTTTACAGTGAGGTCAGTTGTGTGTTTAGTACATAGAGCTCTGGCCTTAACTATTCTTTCCAACAATCTACCCCAATTATTGCTCATCTTCTGCAAAAGTTTTAACATGAGCACAATACTATCTTGCAGTGATTTAATACCTTTAACATAATAAAGAAATCGAAAGTTGTTTTGAAAGGTAATGATCGAACAAAATTTGATACATAGAGATATAAGAACAGATAACCAAAGCTTGGTCAAAGCATTATGTTTTTAGGAAGTGTCTTAAAGGTGGGGGAGAGAGATGAAGAGAGACCAAGAGGTTTACAGAGGGAGTTCCAGAACTTAGGACATGGATTAAGAAAAGGAAGTAACAAATGCATAAGAGCTCAAAATTGACGAGTGCAGAAATTGTGTAGAATTGTGCAGATGGAGGAGATTCAGGAAGAGGTAAGGCCAATGGGGATATGTAAATAAGGAAGAAAAATTTAAAGTAATTGCACCAGAGGACCAATTTGAGACACTCAAAGATATGATGAGGCAATATATAAATATATCTTCCAACCTCTCTTGTTTTGCCTCAATCTAGTTCTTAGTCTAATTTCTCTTTGTGTTTGTTAAGATGGTAATGATGTTAGGGCAGGGGAATGACAGCTTTTTACTTTTAAATATTTCTATGAAAATTGCATGTTTCTATTCAACATTTTATGAAAATCACAGAAGGCAGGAATTTAATGTTAATGGAAAAAGGGAAAGGTCAAGAGTTGGAGAGGTTGAGAGAGAATATTTTGGACTTTAGGGCCCAGGCAGTTGAAGCCACAGCCAGTAATGTTACACAAAAAGATGAACCTGTGTTTTCTCATGGTGAAGGAGTCATGCCTCAGGTTTCACATTTCATGATCCAGATCAGAGATGGCTATAACAACAAGCTAAATAGAAAGGCTACATTTCAACCCTCAGAAATGTGACCATGACTTAGACATTAGACATGACCTGGTTCATAGAGTCCAATGTCTCTTTTACCAGAAAGTATTGAACACAATGAAAGCAACAAAAGTTAAGTTCCATATTATCAGAAAGGAACAAAGAACATTATAAGGAACATTTCAATTCTTGCTACAATTCTATCAGGAAAAGTTGGGGACTGTTTCTGTAAGAGGAAGATTGATTGGTGGCCTGTTAGGAGGTCTTTAAGTGCTGAAAGGATTTGATAGGATGTAGATGTTTTCCACTTAGGGGCAAGATCAGAATTAGGTCCACTAAATATAGGATCATTACTAATACATTTCTGACAGAGAGGAGACCGTGAAAAAAAGAGAGACACATGGAGAATAAAGAGAGAGAGAAAAGAAAAAGAAGAGGGACAGAAACAGAGGGAGGTTTAGTTGAATGAGGTTGGGAAGAGGTTTATACTGAGTATAAAAACCAGCAGAGACATGTTGTGATGAATAGTCTGCTTTTGTGCTGTAAATGCTTTGTAAATCCAGGCTCCAAAACACTTAATAATCAGCAAAACAAGCTCCCATTTGATGCATAATCAGTGTGCTAGGAGAAAGGAAAGGCACTTAGTGGGGAAAAATAGAAGACATTTCTTACCCAAAGATCAATGTTTCTCTACTGATAAGCACAAACAAATTTGCAGCAAAAGATTTAAGAAAAACAAACAAATAATAATTTTGATTTTATTTAAAAAGACATTTTACAGATACTAAGGTTATGCAAACAATTTTCCCTAGATGATGAGGAAAAGCTTTGTTAATCCACTGAGATCTAGGTAATGCAGTGTACTGAGTCACCAGTTGCTGACGTGTATTTGTGGCAAGTACTGACCTATTTTTGTTAATGGCATATTCAGTCAGTTAAGGAAAAATTAAACCCCAAAGCAATGAAAAGATAATTGGCCAGTCAGATTATACAGCAATACTGCTCACCATTTTGTTCAGTGAGTTTTAGATTTTTTTAAGGCAATACGGTGAAGATATTCAATTGAGTTGTTCCCTGTAGAGAGAATGATTTAGCAGCGATTCCTTATTGGTAATAATACCTAGTAATAGCTAATGATTAGCATTGGTTTTCTGAAATCAATACTGGTGTAAATCTAGGATACACTGCAGTATAGAATATGAAATTAATATTGACCAGTTAAGTTGAAAAGATCAGAATCTGGTTACAATTAGTATTTGAAGTAGATGATGGTGCTCTGAGTAAGCAAATAATGTGCTTTAAAACCAGTAACAGGCTTCCCCATTTCCCTGACAAAGCTCATCCTATCACAGGTCAGCAAAAAGGTCTAACAATTAGAAAGTTCTCTTTAGTTAGAAGAAAGGGGCCAAATTCAATAGGTCTGCTGTAGAGACAACACCCAAAAAGGTGGATTGCAGGGCCTCTTTCATTCATTCTATGATTCCAAGAGAAAAGATAGCTTCCATCGGTGCATACTCTTCATCAACCAACAATCAACATAGAATTTTACTCCCTAATAAAATGTCACTAGAATTATTCTCTCAAATGCAACTGTCCAACAAAGAAGCCAGCCAGATGCCTAACTACCTTGAGTGAGGAGGTCTATTTTACCATGAAATTGTTCAACTACAAGTTAGTTTTCTTCTCACACCCATCATTGACACTATTTTCCTCTCCCAACCCAGCACCAGTTTGGAAGTTTATCCTCCACGTACTTATCCTTTTACCTAAAAGGGGATTCCCTCACACATAATTATGAAGCAATGAGACATCCTGTCCCTACATCCCATCTTACAGATAATGATTAGGGACTGCAGTCAATCCTAGGCCAATTAACCCCTATTATTTGAACTTACAACATTGAGTTACCAGCCCAGTGCCATCACCTTCTGTTGCAGCCTTGGAGTATTACCTTTAATGAGCTCCTAATGAGCTGGATATTACAGGTTCCATAGATTATCTGAAATCAATCACAGGATTCTTTTTATACTTTACCAATTCCATGCCTATCAAAACAAATAAAAAGATGAACTGGTATTTTACTTTTATTGTTTGTGGGTGTTTTTGGAGGAAAATGATTGCTGTGTTTATATACATACCAACAATCATTGCACTCCATAAGCAATGTAGTTTGAGACATTTCAACAAGGCACTAATATGTTATATAAATGCAAATCTTTCTTTAAATCCGATGTCCATCAGTTGCAGTGTATTTTGGATATTTTCCAATTTGTGAATTTAAATTGATTTAATCCAACGTGTCAGGCAACCTGAGAAAGCGATTACCATGGATTTTGGGACAGAGCTGAATTATTTTAACTCATTACTTCCAGATTCCACTCATCGCTCTAAAGCAAGTAATTGTTTACATCAATTAAGTAATCGCTGTGTAATCAAATATATGTCACTTCATTTCTATTTAATATCATCTTATGTAGCTTGTATTTGAAAAGAAATAAAACGACCTCTGCTTATATTGTGCTGTTTGTGACTTCATTAATCCGAAAACACTTCAAAGCAAAACTAATTTTTTTGATGTCTCGTCATTGTCCTAAACTGTGCTGTAAAATGTGTTGCTGGAAAAGCGCAGCAGGTCAGGCAGCATCCAAGGAGCAGGAGAATCGACGCTTCGGGCATAAGCCCTTCGTCTCCTGCTCGATTCTCCTGCTCCTTGGATGCTGCCTGACCTGCTGCGCTTTTCCAGCAACACATTTTTCAGCTCTGATCTCCAGCATCTGCAGTCCTCACTTTCTCCTAAACTGTGTTGTGTTCTGTTGTTTTTTTCCTGCTGCTGTGGAGACCTCTAAGACCCACATGCAGCAGTAACCTACGAAACCGGAAGTTAATGTGTCTGCATATCAATTGGTGCGTGCAGATACTCTGATAATTTAGAAGGAGCATCAGTTGTAAGGTCAGAAATATGGCAGCCAATTTGCACAGAGTAAGTCCTCACAAACAACAATGTGTAACCAGGTAGTCTGTTGTGATTTTGTGGCAGAAGCAGATGAGAAGTCTAGCGAGGCCATCCTCAACATCAGGAATATCTTGCAGCATCTTATATTTTTGACAAGCAGCATGGCAAGTTTCTGACTAAGCAGCAGCAACTTGCCAATTAAGAGGGATAGCACATGATGGCCTTGTTGATGGCCTCACTAATATTCATTTTTCTATCTTACCAAAGTGTCAAACAAGATAGACTTTGAGAAAACATGGAAACAAGAGCAGGAACCTGCCGCATTCAGTTTGCCCCATGTTCCGAAGGATACAACATCTCAGGGTATGATCCATGGGCATTGCCATCTGACATGTGCCAGCTGTAAGAATTCTCAAGGCACGTCTTTGATCTATTACAGGACAGTTCTGCACTTCAAAAATGCACCTTGGGTTGCATTAGCAACTATCATTGTAATGCTGTTGCAAGGATATTGTGGGTCCCCTAGTACACCCTCAGCTCTTGGATTGGATCAGGCTATATTTCTGGCTTGTTTGCTTGCTTTCATAGTGCTTACTCACCCTGAGCCTACCTGAATGTTCACAGTATCTCAACAATACGTTGCCTTGCCTGACATTTTGTACTTTGCCCTCTTCAGTCAGAAATACCAAGCTCATCTTACTTCTGTCTTGCCTCCCATTCGTGCAGACACAGAGGATGTAAGCTTGTCATGGTTGTCAGCAAACCTCCAGCAGGTCATGGAGATAACCTTTGCTCAGGGGGTCCTGGTGCAATCAATCAAGAGTACCCCCTCCTTACCATTCTAGGGGCTTGGAAATGATCAGTCAGCCACTCAGGTTGCTTTCCACATAGAAGGGTGGGAAGTCAAATGTGGGCAGCACACTACACATGTTGAGTCTTTCTGCCCTATTAGAGGCTGTTTTCTTCCTGGAATGAGAGAAAGGCAGGTACTCGGGATTGTTAGTGGCACAACTAACATTTGTCTTTCAGGTGGAGGGATGTCGTGAGTGAGTGAATAGGCAGCGCAGAGGGCATACAGGGTTAGTGGTGTCTGGAGGTTGTGTGGGTGAGTGCAAGTAGGGAAGATGTTCCAATCAATAATGAAAGTGGTGGATCATGAGCCTTGGCGGGAGGTGGACACAGCAGCAGTAATAGAGTGAGTTTGAGGTATCAGAGAGAAGATAGGTGGCACTTAAGCCAGCAGAACAAAGAAGTACATTGACCTTCTTCCTACAGTGCTGGGCATTTCTCCAGATGTTTGAGACAGCACTGATCCAGGTGGCAAGTTCTGATCAGGCTGGCATGGTTTAGTGTCATAGTCCTCACTGCTGGTCCTGAGAGAAAAGGCTCATATTTGTACAACCACATCCAGCATGATCTCCAGATCCCTGCCGCAAAGCAAGGCAATGATATCCCCATTACCTGCCATATCTGGGGCAAATGTCAGGAACAATGGAGTTCAGCTCCAGACTGACAGTGTTCATCTTGGTGCACAATGGGCACAGACGTCAGTGAATTCCACAATATTCACTGTGTTATGTGTTGTTCTGGGAAAAGTGTGTGGCAAGATGTGAGGGATGCAAGGGGGCAGGTTAGGTAGGTAGTAAGACAATTTTGATATGTCATGACAAGAAATCTCACTCTGCCTCAATGGAAGTCCCTCCAAAAAATATGATGCAATTCAAACTTAGCAAAAACAATGCAAGATTTGGCCTCAAAGAAAGGAACATCTTTTTCAGGTTGAACTGGAGTCACCATGGAATATAACCATGAGCTGGGTTTGATATTGATGCAGTATGGCCATATGGATAGGACTGCACATGAAACACAATGTTAGCAAACAAACAATTCCTTTCTCTAACACCAGATTCTGGCACAAAACAAGCCTGATATGGTCATGAATGAACTCAACTTTGATTTGTGAATGGCCAGACAAAGAAACAGTGAATAATGGCATATGAAATATTTGGATTGATGTAGAAAATTGATGGGAACGAATGGGGAAGAACAAAAAAATCAATGAGAATGTATTGCATTTCAAAATTCATTCTCAATCACCTGGCCAACCAAAGGCTTTAGAATAAACACAATAAGAAACTTAATAATAGCTCAGAGTTATGAATATAGTGAGAGGTGTTAAATATTTAAAACAACAGACTCGGCTAATAATTAAGCAATGATGGATATTTGAAATATTTATGGATCTGTACGTGTCTATGCTCCTGCATAAATCCATTTTACATTGATGGTAAAATATCAGAGACTGGAGTGTTAAGTGATTAAATCCAAACACTAGTCTCAACAACTTCTAGCATTTATATAACTCCTTTGATGTAACAAAATGTTTACAAGTATTCTCATAGAAGAGTTGTCAGACAAAGAATTGGTTACATGAAGAGGTAGAGGACAGGTGGCCAAAAGCTGGGTAAAAGAGATATTTAAAAACTATATTTAAGAAGGAGAGTGAGAGATAAATACATGGGGAGGTTTTGGAATTCATAAAGCTTGGACATGGGCAACTGAAAGAATGGCCACCAAGAGGGGAACGATAAAGAAGGAACACACAAGTGACCACCATTGGAGTATGCACAGAGAACCCTGTCAATTAGAAGGCTGAGGGAGGTTCCAGAGATGGAGCTGGACAAAGCCTTGGGAAGATTTGAGAACAGGATTGAGAACTTTAAATTCAAGGAGTTGCTGAACCAAAAGCTAATGTAGATCATACACTATAAGAGAGTTTGGAATAGGAGAATAAACTATTTGGACTCACAAGCCTGCACTGCTATTTAATAAGATCATGATTGATCTGATTGTAATCTGAAATCCTCATTCCTGCCTACCCTAATAACATTCCAGCCCTTTGCTAATCAAGAATCTATCCACCTCTGTCTTAAACACAATGAAAAGCTCTGCTTTTACCACCTATTAAGGAAGACCATTCCAGAAGCTTATGAAGTTTTAAGGGAATAATTTTATCTCCTCTGTCTGAAATGGGTGACCACTTATTTTTAAATGGTGACCTCTAGTTCTATATTCACCCACAATAAGAGACATCTTTTCCATACTCACCGTGTCAAGACCCCTCATGATTTTATATGTTTTGATCAAGTTATCCCTACCTGTTGTAAATACCAGTAGGTACAAACCTAGTTTATCTAACCTTTCCTCATAAGGTAACTTGGCCATTCCAAGCATTAATCTATGAATAACTTACTAGTTCCTAGTAAACCTTTTTTGAACTGCTTTTAATAAAGTTGCATTCCTAAATAGCAAGAGACCAACAGTGTACTGTACTCCAGATGTGGTCTCACTAGTGCCCTACATAACCTCATTATTTTGTATTTAAGTCCCCTCGCAGTAAAACATTTGAATATTTGCTGCACCTGTATGTTAACATTTTGGAATTCATGCACTTGGAAACTCAAATCCCTCACCTCTCACTTTTAGATAAGCTTAGTTTTTACTCTTCCTGCTGAAATGGAGAATTTCACTTTTCTCATATCATACCCCATTTGTCAGATAGTTGTTGACTCAATTAAACCTATCTATACAACTTTTGTAGCCTCCTTATAAACTCTTCACAACTTATTTACCAATCTTTGTGTTATCAGCAAAGTTAACAACCAAACCTTTGACCTCTTCAGTCATCATTTATATAAAATTATAGAAGATAGAGGCCTCAGCACTGATCCTGTGATCCACCATTCATTATATATTGCTGTCCAGAGAAAGGCACATACTGTTTGTTTCTTGTTAGCTAGCCAAGCTTCCATCTTGCAATTGTTACCCCTGCACAATGAGTCTTTGTTTTCTTCAATGTTGTCTGATGAGGCATCAAATGACTTCTGGAAATCTATATAGAGTCATAGAGTCATAGACAACAGTACATTCACCACCTTCCCTTCATCCATGACTAACGTAGCCTCCTCAAAGAACTCCATCTCCCTTTAAAGAACTCAGCACTGTGGTCAAACATGATTTCCCTTTCATTAAACCATGTTGACTCTGCATGAATCTTTGAATTTTTCCGATAACCTGGCTATAAAGTTTTTAGTAATAGCTTTTAGCATCTCCCCCAGCATGGATGTTAAGCTAATTGGCCTGAGATTTCCTGTTTCTAGGCAATAGTGAGGACTGCAGATGCTGGAGATTAGAGTCGAGAGTGTGGTGGTGGAAAAGCACAGCAGGTCAGGCAGCATCCGAGGAGCAGGAGAATCGACGTTTCAGACAAAAGCCCTTCATCAGAGGGCTTTTGCCCGAAACGTCGATTTTCCTGCGTTTTCTGCTTTCCGACTACCTCCCTTTTTGAAACAAGGAATTCCATTCACTACCTTCCAAATAAATAGAATATTTGACAAATTTATGGAATTTCAAAAAAGTTAGAACAACAGATCAACTCTCTCACTAACCACAATTTTTAAGAACCGGGGACAAAGTCCTCATGAATCCGATATGTTTCTGTAGTTTTGCAACATCAGTTTGCTCAATACCATTTCCATGGTGATGGTAATTTCCTGAGCCCCCTCTTTGCCCTCTGTTCCATTTCCTTGAGTGTAACTATTTTAGGTCAGTGAACACAGGGATGACGGATGAGTGGGGTTTACTCCAAGTTAGAGTGAAAACAGAGTTTGAAAAGGTTTCTAGCACAGAAGAATTATCCAATCTGACACAGTAAAAGCCAAATGACCCATCATGCCTGTACCTGCTTTTTGAGAAAGTCTTTTCAAATATTATTATTGAACCTCTTTACCTCACTCTTTTCAAATTATTTTAAATTGTAGCAACTGACTCTTTAAAAAAACTCATCCTTTCCTCATTCTCTTGCCAATAATCTGAATCAAAATTGGATCCTCGCTTGTTACTGACCCACCAACAGTTTATCCTTATTTACTCCCTTTAAACCATTCATCCACTCAAACACCTGTATTAAATTTTCCCTTGATCTTAACTTTCTCCCTGGAGCAAGCAAAGTTGATCTAGTCTACCCAAATTAACCACCATTGTTAATGTTCCCATTTCATCCAACTGCAAATCCAATTGGAAGAATTCCTGTTTCTTCCGACTTCAAGAGTCACCTGCGAATTCCAGGATATTTAGCTTCTCCAGACAATGGAAGGTGAGGAGTTTAAATTTTTTGTGTGATCATTTTCTGGCACTGCCCTTGAAGTTACATTATCAATCAAGATATTAATGATGCATTTCCAATGGGACAAGATAAAGTGAAATTCATCAACCCTTCACAAACTAGATAATTACAGTTCTCAGGGCAAAAGAAAAACTTACCCTTGTTTTTCAAACTCGTTATTTTTCTTGAATTTTCTTAAATGTAAGCTCTTTAATGTGTTTAAATCTCTGAAGAGTTACTTCAATTTGAATTTAACAGCTGCCATTTCAATTTGTTAATGTAAGGATGTGATAAAGTGGTCACTGTGGAGACTGGCTATGGAACATTGATATTTCATATCCTTAGCCTGACTGAATTAGTAAGAGTTGTGCTTAAGGAAAGGTTGCTTAAATTTATTCCTGCTGAATAAACAATTCTGCACAGTTCCACAATGAATAACCCTTACTGTGTTGATTAAACAACAGCTCTGTACAGCTGCACAGTGAGTAACCCTTGCCTTGCTGTGTGACTGTAGTTACACAATGAGTAATCCTTACCCAGTTTGTAGACATTGAATAAAGGGTACTCCATAGAGCTCCGTCATGTGTGCAACATTTGACTTGCTTAGCTTTTCTACTCCAGGATATCCCAGATGTCCTCCTACTTCAAAGACCATAATTTTCCCTCCCCTGTGATCAACAGTGCCCTCAACCACATCTCCTCCATTTCCCGCACCTCCGCCCTCAAACTCCACACCCCAAATCCAACAAGGATAGAATCCACCTGGTCCTCATATTCCACCCCACCAATCTCCATATCCAGCGCATCATCCTCCACCACTTCCACCACCCACACTCAGACCCCACCACCAAAAATATATTTCCCTACCCAGTCATATCTGCATTCCACAGGGACTGTTCCAGCTGCGACTCCCTTGTTAGGTCCACTCTCTTCAACCACCCTCCAATCTACACCTGGCGCCTTCCCCTTCCCCTTAAGAGATATAAAACCTGTGCACACACCTCCACCACATCTCAGTCCAAGGCCCTAAATTGGCTCCCGCTCTCACTCCCCTAAGGACATATGCATTCTGGGCCTTCTCCATCACCTACACAAGGCGACCCACAAACTGAAGGAGGAACACCTCATCTTCCGCCTCGGGAGCATACAACCACATGATATGAACATTGAATTTATCAGTTTCCATGTTTCCTCTCCCCCCCACCCCATCCCAGATCCAACCCTCTGACTCAGATCCCCCATCTTGACCTGACCTACCCGTCCATCTTCCTTCCTACCTATCCGCTCCTCACTTCCCACCGACCTATCACCATCACCTCCTACCTGCACTCACCTATTGCCATACAACCTACCTTTCCATTAACCCCAAGCCCCCTGCCCGTATTTATCTCTCAGTTCCCTTCCCCGTCCCTAATCCTGAAGAAGGTTCCAGCCCGAAATGTTGACTCTCTTGCTCCTCCGATGCTGCCTGACCTACACCACATAGTGTTGGGTACATTAGTCAGGGGGATGGGTCTGGGTGGATTACTCTTCGGAGGGTCGGTGTGGACTTGTTTCCACACAGTAGATAATCTAATCTAAGATTGAATGAGGTCCCACAACAGTGAAGAAATTACAATATAGTTGGTGATTTAGATGGACCAGAAGGAGACACTATGAATAATTAAGACACATGAATCAAAGAACATCATCATATTTCCTAGTTACTATTCAATGTTCTTCTCAAATATTTCTTATGCCCAGTTTGTTGTTTTGTAACAAGTGAGGCTTTGCTTTATAGTCATTGCATTCAGCCAGGGATGTGTCATTGTTGGCCTTCTATTATAATGGAACCCTATTTTGAGTCAATATGTTTCCTTGACAAAGTCTTGCTGTGCTGTGTTATCAGTCAAAAGGCAATATGTGCCATTCAAAAATTATTAACCTACAAAATATTATTAAGCTGGAGGCAGCTAGTGTGGAACCAAAGCTGAAGATAGTTGGGATTATGTGGAAAGTATAATATAGCTAGTAAATTAACACAGTCACATGAAGCAGATACTCGTTTAGCCAGAAATACTTTAAAAATTCAAATTGCCCGTGGGAAGCTCAGACTTAGTGTGTAGTTGGCAAGAGGCTGGGATGACAGCTGGTTCAGCATTTTAAGCAGAGTCTGTACCAGCTGATCTCTGTGTAATTAAACTGAATGCTTAGGCAGAGGATGGGTGTTCGTTCTTATTCTGAACTGACTGAAATGTGCTGATGTCCTTAATCTCCTGCGGTAGATGAGTATCTATCATCAACTGAAGTTGCCAAGCTTACATATCAATTATTCAGAATACCAAATGACAACAACAAGACTATTTTATCACACTTGTCATTAAAATCAAAGCTAACTTTAAACCTAATATTGTACATTAATGCAAGCTTACCAAGCAAGCTTAAATTTCAAAACTTATATTGTTATCAGATTTTTTGAACTGCATCAAAAGGTAATGAAGCTTAGGAAATGCAGTGTCTACATGCAAATCAAATTGACAATCAAATTTCAGACATGCTAAGAAAATGATGTGGACAATTGTTATTCCCATGGGATATTTTATATGACAGTATTCCTAACCAAAGACTTTTTTGGTATCAAGACAGCTCAGTGACAATTCTGTCACTGTCACATTCAGCTTGTTAGTTAATTCCTCTTTAATTTGCTGACACTACTGACAGTTCATAAATAAACTGCATTAATCAAGTCAACAATGATTCACTAGGTAACACACTGACCTCCAAATCAGTCAGGTTATAAATACAAATACCACGCATGAACATGGGATTGAGAATTGAAATTTTGAGCATGCAATTTGGATTGAAATGCTGAGAGAAGGTGTGCCGCTCTCTTGGAGATACTGTCTTTTGGTTGACATGAAACATTGAAAAGTGGCTTCTCAGATCAGGGGGATGATGGTATACTGGTAATAGTTACTGGACTAATCAAGAAACCCAGGCTAGTCTCAGTAATAGTGACCACTAAACTGTTATGTATTGTCACAAAGATCCATCCAGTTTACTGATGAGAGACTTTATGAAAAGAAATATGCCATCCTTATCAGGTCTACATGTGGTGTTGTCTCAATATTTCTTTGAAATGGTCCAACAACCACATAAGGGGCAATTTGGAATGGGCAACCCATCCCAGCATTGCCCAATGTTGTTTAAATCCAATGAAATATTAACATAAATATAGATACATAAGGAATTTCTAGGACAATATTTTGAAGAAGAGTAGGTGAGTTCTCCCTGCTGTACTGCTCAATATTCATCCTCCTACTAACATCACTTTTAAAAACAATGCTGGTACAATGTTGTTTATGGAGCTTGTAGTGAGCAAATTGATTATTGTATTTCCTACATGACACAGTGGTTACAGTTTAAATGTACTTAATTGGCCATAATGTCTTTGAAACATCCTCAGCTAGTGAAAACATTATTACATAATTACAAGTTCTTTCTTTCTTTATAGAACCTGACCCATTCTATATCAATGAGATTCTACCTTGCTACACAAGGCACCTTTCACAAAATCAAAACAATGTCGCCAAATTGATAGATGTGGAGCATGGCAGAAACCATTGCTGACCTTGACAGTAGCACTTTCATTTTATGAATTAATAAATGTAAACCTGGAATTTTAAAAGACCTGACCTCTTCCTGTGGGAGGGACAGAGTTAAAATTGGGCTTAAGGTGTTAACTTGTCATGGTTATTGAATCAACAATGTAAACAAGGTATTCTTGAAACCCATTTTAAGTTAAAGCTCTAAAATCTGAAGAACATGCAGTATCTTGTTTTAGGAGTAATTAAAATTACTTTCAAGAATTGATTCTCTTGTTCATGCAGTATTACATTACAAGCTCTACAAGCTTAAGATACAGACCATTAAGGATAGAACTGTCAGCCTAATAGAAGCAATGCACATCAATGTATTTCTGCTTGCTATAATATCTTTTTAAACTATGTCCTGGGACAGATAAGGTGAGCAAGCAATCTGTCACCGGTGGAGACTAATACACTTATTATGAATTACAGTAATTTTCACCTTGGCTTGATTAGCTGTGCAGTCTACTGAGGATGTAAGATTGTTACTTTAACCTTTGCTGCATCTTGATGAATAAGAGCCCATAGCATTATGGAGTTATAGAGTCACACAGCAAGGAAACAGACCCTTCAGTCCAACCAGTCCATACCAACCATAATCCTAAACTAAACTAGCCCCATCTGCCTATGCTTGGCCCATATCCTCCAAACATTTCTTGTTCATGTACTTATACAATGTTTAAAAGACATTTGGTTCTGCACCCACATCCACACTTCCTCTGGAACTTCATTCCACACACGAACTACCCTCTGTGTAAAAAAGTTGCCACTCATGTCTTTTTTAAATCTTTCTCCTCTCACCTATGCTCTCTAGTCTTGAAATCCCCCACCCTAGGGAAAAGACACCTGCTATTCACCTTATCTAAGCTGCTCATGATTTTATAAACTTCCATAAGGTTACCCCTCAACCTCCTATGCTCCAGTGAAAAATGTTCCAGCCTATTCAGCCTCTCCGTATAACTCAATTTATAATTATAACTCCATTGCCAGCAACATCTTGGTATACCTCTTCTGAATACTCTCCAGCATAATAACATCTTTCCTATAACAGGGCAATCAGAACTGGGCAAAGTACTCCAGAAGAGTCTTCACCAATGTCTCCTGTACAACCTCAACATGACATCCCAACTCCTCTACTCAAAATTTCTGATCAATGTAAGCAAGCATGCCCTCTTAACCATCCTGTCTATGTGTGACACAAACTTCAAATGTACCTGAACCACCTGGTCTCTCTGTTCTACATACTCCCAAAGGCCCTACTTTTAATTGTGTAAGTCCTACACTTCTTTATTTTAATGAAATGCAATATCTCACATTAATCCAAATTAAACTCATCTGCTATGATCAAAATCTTTTTGTAATCTTAGATAACTTTCTTCATGGTCCTCTATACCACCACTTTTGGTGTCATCTATAAACTTTCTAACCATGCTTTCTAAATTTTCGTCCAAATGATTTATATAAATGATAAACAAAAAGAGGACCCAGCATCGATCCCTGTGGAATGTTGATTACAGGCCTCCAGTCCAAAAAACTTCCCTTCCACCACCACTCTCTGTTTCTTGCAGTTAGCCAATTTTGTATCCAATTGGCAAGCTCACCCTGAATCCCACGTTATCTAACTTTACTAATTCATATACCATGCAGAACCTGACCAAAGGTTTTACTAAAGTCCAGATAAATAACGTCTACCATTCTGCCCTCATCATTCTTTGGTTACTTGCTCAAACAAACCTCAATCAAGCTTGTGAGACATGATTTCCCTCGTTCAATACCATGCTGACTATTCCTAATCAATCCTTGCCTTTCCAAATGCATATAAAACTCATCTTTCAGAATCATCTCCAACAACTTACCCACCACTAACGTCAGACTGACAGGTCTATAGTTCCCAGACTTCTCCTTACATCCCTTCTTAAACAAAGGCACATTAGCTACTCTCCAATCATCTGGCACCTCACCTGTAGTAATAGATGATACAAATATTTCTGGAAGGAGCCCCACAACTTCCTCCCTATCTTCCCACAATGTCCTGAGATACAGTAGATCAGGTCCTGGAGATTTACCACCTTTATATTTTCCAAAACCTCCAGCATTTCCTCTTCTGTAATGTGAACTGTTTTCAAACAGCAATATTTATTTGCCTGAGTTCTCTAGCCTTTATTTCTTTCTCCACAGTAAAAACTGAATTGAAATTTTCATTTAATATTTCTCCCATCTCCTGAGGTTCAACACAAAGATGATCTCGTTGATCTTTAAGGGGTCCTCCTCTCTCTATCTAGTTGCTCTCTTGCTCTTATCATGCTTACAGAATCTCTTTGAATTATCTTTAACTGTATTTGTCAAGGCTATTTCATATCCCCACTTTGCTTTCTTGATGTGCCTCTTAATGCCCCTACACACTTTATACTGTTCAAGAGATTCATTTGAATCCAGTTGTCTATATCTATGATTTATTGTTATTTTTAACCAAAACCTCAACATCTTTAATCATCCATTGTTCTCTAATCCTATCAGCCTTACACTAACAGGAACGTAATGACTCTGAACTCTCGTTTGAAAGCCTCCCATTTATCAGACCTCCCTTTACCTGTGAACAATCTACTCCAATTGACTTTTGAAAGTTCTCGTCTCATACCATTAAAATTTGTGTTACGCCACTTAAAAACTATAATTTTTTCGGAAGATTTAGTCTTTTCCATAACTTTCCAAAATTAGTAGAATTATGGTCACTGGACTCAAAGTGCTCCCCTACCAGCAATTCAGTCACTTGTCCTGCCTTATTACTCAAGAGAAGGTCAAGTTTTGCTCCTTCTCAAGTATGAACATTTACATGTTGATAAAGAAAATTTTCTTGAACACATTTAACAAATTCTTTACCATTTAAACTTTTAATATTATGGTATTCCCAGTCAATGTTTGGAAAATTAAAATCTCCTATTATTAAAACCTTATTTTTCTTCCATATATCTGAGATCGCTTTACATATTGTTTCCTCAGTTTCCCTCTGACCTTTTGGAGACCTATAATACAACCCCATCAAGATGATCATTCCTTTCTTATTTCTAATTTCAACCCATATATTTTCACTGGATGGTTTTTCAGAAATATCTTCTCTTGTTACAGCAGTAATGTTTTCCTTAATCATAGAACATAGAACATAGAACAATACAGCGCAGAACAGGCCCTTCAGCCCTTGATGTTGCATCGACCCATTAACTATTTTCAACTCGTCCCCCTACACTATCCCATCATCAACCATGTGCTTATCCAAGGATTGTTAAAGTCTCCCTAATGTGGCTGAGTTAACTACATTGGCAGGTAGGGAATTCCAAGCCCTTACCACTCTCTGAGTAAAGAACCTGCCTCTGACACCTGTCTTAAATCTATCACTCCCCAATTTGTAGCTATGCCCCTCGTACAAGCTGACGTCATCATCCTTGGAAACAGACTTTCACTGTCTACCCTATCTAGTCCTCTGACCATCTTGTATGTCTCTATCAAATCTCCTCTTAGCCTTCTTCTTTGCAATGAGAACAAGTCTCTCAGCCTTTCCTCATAAGATCAAAAATGCCACTCCCCCTCCTCTTTTGTCTCCCTTTCTATCCTTCTTATAGCATCTGAAATTTGGAACATTGAGCTGCCAGTCTTGCCTATCACTCAGCCAAGTTCTGTAATAGCTATGATGTCGCAGTCCCATGTTCCCAAACATGCTCTGAGTTGATCATCCTTACTTGTAAGATCTTTTGCATTGAAATAAATGCAGTTTAATTCTTCATAATAACAGAAATGTTACAAAGATGAGGAAATTCTTCTTGTAAAGGTCCAAGTTCAGTAAAAGCAGGGCAAAATAGTACAATAAAATAAAATCCAGACCAAAAAGATTTCGACATGAAGTTTGAGGATAAAAGATTAGTTAAAAAGAGCTTTGTAATGAACTTAGATCAGGTCATCAAATTATATTAAGATCTGGCTTTCTTCCTTACTGGCTTAAACTTTAATTTGTAAGCTTCAGAAACAAGTTAATAAGCATTAAGTAGAGTCATAATAGAGATATACAGCACAGAAACAGACCTTTCAGTCCAACTCGTCCATGTCAACGAGATATCTTAACCGAATTTAGTCCTATTTGCCAGCATTTGGCCCATATTCCTCTAAATCCTTCCTAGTCAGATACCTATCCAGATGTCTTTTAAATGCTGTAATTGTACCAGCCTCCACCACTTCCTCTGGGAGTACAGCAGTTTTAATTGTCTCATTATCTGAGGACTGTACTTCTGAGAGAGTAGAATAAACATCCATCGTTTTACCTGTGAGGACATTTTGTCGCATAACAGTTCACAAATCCATTGGCCACTTTAATTTTTTTAGAGACAAAAAATCTGCAGATGCTGGAATCCAAAGTAGGCAAACAAGAGGCTGGAAGAACACAGCAAGCCAGGCAGCATCAGGAAGGGTTATACCTGAAACATTGATTTCTCCACTTCCTGATGCTGCTTGGCTTGCTGTCTTCCTCTAGCTTGCTTTTTGTCTACTTCAATTTTTTTAGCTATTTTTTCCAAAAGAGGGTAAATATTTTTCTGTCCCATGATAGAGAGAGCCAGTTATTGTGCAGTTTTGGGATTATCATTCCCTACATAAAATATCCAAATGTGACTGCTAAATGGAATTTTTCTCCATTATGAAAGAGCTGCAAAGTGTACCACACCAACAAAGCTATCTGCAATTCAAGAAACAAGTTGAAATTTAAAGCTTGCACACTGTAGCATGTTTGAGTAGCATTTCAGGAAACCATAAAAGAGCTAAAACATTCCATTATGGCCACTACTAGTATGCACTGCACGTGCAATTTACAAAATTGTACATTCCCATTCTATAATTGCTTGCATATTAACTTTAACAGATAGACAATTATGATCTAAGAACCTGTGATTTTTAACCCATATAAAGTTAAAGCAAAGAAGATGATTTACTTTTGTTTTGTTTGGTCATAACCAACATTCATTGTCCTTCCCTAATTGCCCAATAGAAGGTAGTGGCAGCATACCTTCTGAAACTACTGCAAGCCCTGGGGAATATGGACACCCACAGTGCTGTCAGAAAGGGAATTCTGGTTTTGATATAACAACAGTGAAGGTGCCACAATATATAGCCACGCTATTTATACGATTGATCCAATTAAGTTTCTAGTCACTGGTAACCTACATTCCCTCCAAATTGTCCTGCTGCTGCATGGACCATTGAAGTTTGTGTGCAACAGAGACTACAACAACCAGAAGTCAATGCATCTCGCATGCTGATTGGCATGTGCAGACCTGCTGTGTCGCTATGTGGCCCCAGAGCTTAGAGGAAGCATTGATGGTAACCCCAAGGACGCTAATAGTTGTAGATTCAGCAAAGGTAATGTCATTGAATATCAGGGATGTCAAGACTTTTTTCATTGGAGATGGCCGTTGTCTGGCAAATTGTGTGGCCAATTGATACTTTCCATCTATCAGCCAAAGCTGTTGTCCTGGATGTTTTAAATATTGAGTTATGCCGGACTCTAAATATGAACTATTTTCCTCTGCACAAATACTTCCAGATCATGGAGTTTCTAAGTTATTTTGTCTTTTTAATTATCACAAAGCTAGTCCCTTTTTTTTCTAAAAGCTGTTACTTGGTTCAAGGAGATTCTGTCCTTGATCTTTTTCAGAGGGGCAATAAACTGGGCCGGACTCCACTCAGTCTGGTTTGGGACAGAGATGAAAATGATTTTGAGAGGCCTTTTGTTTATATGTAAACAGATGAGACTTCAGGCCAAAGTGGTCATGCTTTAGAAGTGACCTGTATAATGAAAGGGGAGTGGTCAGCTCTCTAGCCAGCTGAGCTAAGCAGTTTTAGCTCAGTCTTAAACTGTTAAGTTCAACAGGGAGCTGTGTGGAAATTCTCTCTCTTTTCTGCCCTTCATCTTCAACCTGTAAGTATGTGTTCCATTTAAACTGGGTTTTAAAGGGAGTTTGCTCACTGGGACAGTTATGTATATTCAGAACAGCAAAATTAAGTCTAGCTGGATAAGTTGAGTTCTGTAGGGGTTCTTTATTCTATTCTTTGTGTTTCATTGTGTAATCTTGTAAATAATTTTTTTGTCTGTTCTAAAATCTAGTAGTCAACCTAGCTATCTTACTCCAGGTAATTTTCACTGTACACTTATTGAAACAAATTGCAAAGCTAGGTCTAGGGCTGCCTGCTTTAGAATGTTTTGAGTGGCCTGGCTTAGTCCATAACAGACTGGGGGCTCATCCGGGATTTTAAACAGCGAGTAGTAGGTGCTAGTGTCTTTATTTCGGGTGCTGGTTTGGTTGGGTAGACAAAGCTTGGGATAGTAATGGCCCTTTCAGTTGCCAAAAGTCTTCTGGATGTGGATGTAGTGACTTTGGAATTTTTGTAAAAAGCGAATAAGACCAAGTTGCAAGAATTAGCAGAGAAGCTGGAATTGGAACTGTCTGCTTCTATGAGGAAAGTAGAGATAATTACAGAAGTAGCTCAGCATTTAAACTTGCTGGAGAAACCATCAGAATCAATAGAGAAGGCAAGAATTCAATTGCAAATGAAGTGACTCGAGTTAGAAGAGAGAGATAGGGAAAGGGCAGCAGAGATCAAATAGTTTGAGCTACGATTAGAAGCAGGAGAGAGAGAAAAAAAGAGAGCTTTTGAACTTCAAAAACGGACACTTAAAAAGGAAAGTCAGCGTAAAAGGCTAGACATAAAGGCTGAGGGTAGGCTTAGTGTGGAAGAGAGTGAAGATGAGCAAGCCCCTGATAGTCAGAAGTTTAATAAGAAACTGTTTAAGCATTGCCCAAATTTGATGAGAAGGATGTGAAAGCCTTTTTCATCATTTGAAAAGGTGGCTAAACAAATGCAGTGGCCAGTGGCAATGTGGGTTCTGTTGATCCAAATGAAACTTGTAGGTAGGGCTCGTGAGGTTTTCGCATCACTATCAGAGGAGGTCTCTGGAGAGTCTGAGGATGTGAAAGAAGCCATTTTGAATGTATATAAGCTTGTACCAGAAGCCTATAGTCAACATTTCAGGGATCTAAGGAGGGACCCTGGTCAAACCTATATTGAGTTTTAAAGGATCAAACAGAGTAATTTCGATAGATGGATAAGAGCTTTAAAAATTCAGCAAATCTTTGAGGCCTTAGAGAGGTAATTATTTTGGAGGAATTCAAAATAATCACCACCTGAAGTAGTGCAAACTCATGTGGAAGAGCAGAGAGTTAAAACAGCGAGGTTAGCAGCTGAAGTGGCTGATGTTTATAAGCTGGTCCGTAACACTCAGTTTGGCTTCCAGAATCAATTTCACTCCATGAGGGATAGAAATTGGGACAAAGAGAAATCCTGATGTGGAAAGGGAAAGGTAGATCTCAGTGAAGATCATAAGGATAATTTAGCACAGGGTATAAAAGAAACCCTAGAGAGGGACAAAGAAGTCAAAAAGCTTTGATGTTTTTATTGTAATAAAGTAGGCCACAAGAAATCACAGTGTTGGTGGGCTAGAACAAAGCCAGATGTAGGAAAACCAGACAAGCCTGGGTGTATTGTTGGACTAATAACAAAAAGCACAAGGAAAGTTAGACAACTGCCTCAGAGTGTACAAGATGATCAGAGGTTGGTTAAGGAGGAAGTGCCAGATCTGCTTAAAAAATATACATGCAATGGTAAAGTTTATTCACATGGGCCAGGTAGTAAGGAGGTAACAATATTAAGGGACACAGGATCTTCTCAGTCTGTAATGCTGAAAGATGAGGAGATGTGCGCTCCTGAAGGACTATTGCCAGAGAAGGTACTGATAACAGGAATTCATGGTGAGATAAAAAGAGCTCAGTTATGTAAAGTGAGGTTAGACAGTCAGAGAAGAGTGGAGAATTTGTGGTAGGACTACTAGACAAACTCTCAGCTCCAGGAATAAATTGTGTACTTGCAAATGATACAGCTGATTCACCGGTAGGCGTGCTGCCTATTCTATTTGAAAAGCCCGTGGAGACACAGGCAACTGAAGACTTGGGGAATGTTTATCCAGGAATTTTCCCTGATTTTGTGATCACAAGATCACAGGGAAACAGGCTGAAGCAGAAGAGATCAAAATGCACAGATAAGGAAGCTGATGTAGTGTTATCCAAAACTTTCTTTGATCAGATAAGTGCAACAGAAAAGAAGCAAATAGGTAAACATGCAAGTAATGTTATCTCTCCTAAGCTGATTGAATTACAGCAGGAAGATGAGGAGTTAAAACTGTTATTTCAAAAAGCATTTACAAAGAAAGAAAGTTAATGCATTCCAGTGTGTTATTACTTAACAAATGATGTCGTAATGAGGAAATGGAGACATATTCAAGCAGATGAAAAATGGGCAGAGATTCATCAAATTGTTTTTCCAGCAGGATATAGAAAGGAGGTGCTGTGAGTGGCGCATGAACTAACACTTGAAGGTCATTTAGGGGTGAGGAAAACACAGGCTAAACTACAAAGACATTTTTATTGGCTGTTGTTGAATTTTGCCAGATATGTCATACATGCCAGCTAATCGGAAAACCACAGGCAGTAATAAAACCTGAACCTTTAGTATCTATTCCAGCATTTGAGGAACCTTTCACAAGAGTTTTGATTGATTGTGTATATCCCCAACCTCAAACAAAAAGTGGGAATAAGCATTTATTAACAATAATGGATGTGTCGACGAGATTTCCAGAGGCAATCCCATTATGCAACATCACAGCTAAAAGAGTTGTAGAAGAATTACTTATTTCTTTTACGAGATATGGTCTACCAATAGAGATCCAGTCAGATCAAATATCAAATTTCACATCCAAATTATTCAAGGAGGTTATAGATAACTTGGGAATAAAGCAATGCAGATCCACTACGTACCATCTGGATTCGCGGGCAGCGCTAGAGAAATGGCATCAAACACTAAAGATCACGTTGAGGGCTTAAGGTCAGGATTATCTAGAAGATTGGGATAAGGAAATTCCATTTGTACTTTTTGCGATCAGAGATGCACCAAATGAATCGACTAAATTCAGTCCGTTTCAAGTAATATTTCGGCATGAAGTAAGAGCACCATTAAAATCGATTAAGGAGAAATTAATAAGTCAGAATTCAGAGACCATACAGTTGGACTATGTGTCAAATTTTAGAGAACGATTAAATAGAGCTGAAGAGTTGGCTAGACAGCATTTAAAGGTATCACAGCATACAACGAAACAAGAAGTGGATAAGAAATCACAAATTTGCAATTTTGTAATCGGGGATAAGGTATTGGTTTACTTCCAGTAACAGATGACCCTTTAAAAGCAAGGTTTAGTGGACTATATCAAATTGAGAAGAAATTGAGTGAGGTGAACTACTTGATAAGGACTCCAGACAGGAGGAAATCTCACAGATGTGAATATGCTCAAAAGGTATTTTGATAGGGAAGGAAAACAAGAGGAGAAGTTAATGATTACAGCACAGAAGGAAGATCCAAGTTCAGAGGATTCTGAATTAGACATTCCTCAAATCAAATTGGACAATGAGGAAGTTGTCAAACATTGGGATAAATTATTGAGTTACTTTCCAAAAGAATATCGAAATGACCTGTAAGAGTTATTACTATCACATGGGAAGATATGCGGAAATAAACTGGGACTTACTAACCTAATTGTGCATGATGTAGATATAAGAGATGCTGTTCCGATTAAGCAACATCCTTATAGGCATAACCCCCTAAGGGGATTGGCACAGGTTCAGAAGGAGATAGAGTGCATGCTCCAAGATGACATAATCGAAGTGAGTTATAGTGCCTGGAGCTCACCCATAGTCAAGATGTCAAAGCCAGATGGTACCCAATGGTTATGTTTGGACTATCACAAAGTCAACGCCATTACAAAGACTGATGCATATCCAATTCCACGTTTGGAGGACTGTGTTGAAAAAGTGGGACAAGCAACTTACATTTCAAAGTTGGTCTTGCTACTGGCTACTGGCAAGTACCTCCATCAGAGAGAGCAAAGGCGATTTCGGCTTTCGTAACTCCAAATGGACTACATCAGCTCAAAGTCATGTTATTTGGTATGAAAAACACTCCAGCCACATTTCAGAGACTGACTAACAAGGTCATTGACGGATTACCCAACTGTGGTGTATATTGATGACCTGGTGATTTTTAGTCACTTGTAGAAGGAACATTTACAACATTTATCAGATTTGTTCAATCGACATTGGAAGGCAGGCTTGGTGGTAAATGTAACTAAAAGTGAATTTGCCAAAGCACAAGTCACTTTCCTGGGCCATGATATTGGACATGGACAAATGGCTCCATGAGATGCCAAAATGAAAGTAATTGGGGAATTTCCCACACCATCGACAAAAGAAGCGGTACCACAATTCCTGGGATTGAGTGGATTTTACCGAACGTTTGTGCTGAACTTTAACAGTGTGGCTGCTCCAACTCACCAAATTATTAAAAAAGGACAAGAAGTTTCAGTAGACAATGGATTGTCAAAAGGCATTTGTAAGCCCAGAAACTGTGTTAACCACTGCCCCAGTGTTAGCCACACCGGATTACACAAAGCCTTTCAAGGTGGCTATTGATGCCAGTGATGTGGCTGTCGGTGCAGTGCTCCTGCAGGAGGATATCGAAGGAATAGAAAAACCCATAGGGTACTTTTCCAGGAAGTTGAATATTTTTCAACAGAAATATTGAACAGTGGAGAAAGAAACTTTAAGCTTGGTGTTGGCAACATTTCAGTGTTTATATTACCAGCAAAGCATCTGAGACAATCTTATACTCTGATCACAACCCATTAACATTTGTGGAAAAATTTAAGGACAAAAATGCTAGACTGTTTAAATAGAGCTTGTTGTTGCAGCCATTCAATTTGACAATTGTGCATGTGGCAGGTCGTGAAAACGTGATTGCTGATGCATTATCAAGACTCGAATGAGATACGGAGGCGTTCGGTGGTGGGTGTGCCATGGCCTGAATTTGCATGGGGTTCTGAATATTGGAATTATTATGAGCATGTTTATAGTTTGAACAGTATATGTGTGTGTTTAGACTACTAACTGGATTTTGAAGGGTTAAAAATGAAGCCATCTTTTGGTATTGATGGGTTTTTTTTAAGGGGGGAGGTGTCACAAAGCTATTCCCTTTTTTTCTAAAAGCTGTTCCTTGGCTCAAAGAGACTCTGTCCTTGATCTTTTTCAGAGGGGCAATAAACCAGGCCAGACTCTGCTCAGTCTGGTTTGGGGCAGAGGTGAAAAGGATTTTGAGAGGCCTTTTGTTTATATGTAAACAGAGAAGATCTCAGGCCAAAGTGGTCATGCTTTAGAAGTGACTTGTATAATGAAAGGGGAGTGGTCAGCTCTCTAGCTAGCTGAGCTGAGCAGTTTTAGCTCAGTCTTGATCTGGGAAGTTCAATAGGAAGCTGTGTGGAATCTCTCTGTCTTTTCTGCCTTTCAACTTCAACACGTAAGCATGTGTTCCATTTATACTGGGTTTTAAAGGGAGTTTGCTAATTGGGACAGTTGTGTGTATTCGGAACAACCTAATTAAGTTTAGCTGAATAGGTTGAGTTCTGTAGGGGTTCTTTATTCTGTTTTTTGTTTTTCATTGTGTAATTTGTGTATAATTTTTTTGTCTGTTCTAAAATCTAGTAGTCAACCTAGCTATCTTACTCCAGGTAATTTTCACTGTACACTTACCGAAGTGAATTGTAAAGTTAGGCCTAGGACTGCCTGCTTAAGAATTTTTTGAGGGCTCTGGCCTAGTTCATAACATATTTCAGATTTCCAGTATCTGCAGTATTTTGCCTTCATTTGAATATTTTCCAGGTGTCACTGCATTTGGACTTAAAGAGTGGTGAATGGTGCTGAACGCTGTCCCTGGTGGAATGTTATCTTTGATGGGGGATGTGTCAGTGGACTTGCCAGTCCTTGAGACAACCAGGACCCTCAAGTAGCTTATTATTGGTAGACCCTTGTTGCTACAGGTTCAGGGATGGAGGTTCCACCATCAGATAGAGCAGCCTCTACTTGACCCTGCTGTCACCTCCAAAATGCAGTCACCCCAACCCCTATTGCGGTCACCCCCCAACCCCCATTACTGCAGTCACTCCCAATTCTTAGGAATTGTCTGTAATCCCAACAGTGGCAACCATTCCCAATAGTGCTGCCATGATGGGAGTCCCACCCTTGTGATTCATTGGTAGCTCTTGGAAGTGGGACATCTTCCCAGAAGAGGCATGAGTACTAGCAGTTACATTCCTCATGACTTTCAAATCAGATCATGTGTTCCTAGCCTGACAGGGGCGGATTCACCCCTGAATTTCCAACCAGTGGGTACAGCCACCAGCTTTGCACAAAATACAGGGTTCAGTTAAATTGGAACATTTTAAAGGACCTTTTTAAAGGAAATGAGGGACCCAGACAGCTGAAGTCACAGCTGACAACAGTGTGCAATTACAATTGGAAGTGAGCAAAACACAAAATTTGGAGGAATGCAGAGATTCTGGATGTGAGTGAGGCTGGAGGAGGGGGATAGGAACATGAAGAGGTTCAAATAGTTCTCAGTAATTTTGGCACTAATATAAGACCATAAGACATAGGAACAGAAATTGGGCCATTTGACCAATCGAGTTTTCTCCGCCATTCAATCGTGGCAAATAGGTTTTTTATGCTTTCTCTCCATAAGCTTTGATCCCCATGGCAATCAAGAACTTATCTACCTCTGTTTTAAATATACTCAATAACCTGACCTCCACAATGAATTCCAAAACTTCACCACTCTCTGGCTAAAGAAGTTTCTCCTTATCTCCATTCAAAAAGATCTTCCCTTTAAACTAAGGCTGTGCCCTCGGGTCCTCGTCTTTCCAGCCTTTGGAAACATCTTCCCAACATCCACTCTGTGCAGGCTGTCCAGTATTCTGAAGGTTTGAATCAGATACCCCCTCATCCTTCTAAACCCCATTGAATACAGTCCCAGAGTCCTCTTATATTAAGCCTTTCATTCCTGGGATAATTCTCATGAACTCCTCTGATCTGCTGTAGGGCCAATACATCTTTTCTGAGGTATGGGGCCCAAAATTGCTCACAATACTCTAAATGTGGTCTGACTAGAGCCTAATAAATCCTCAGAAGTACATCCCAGCTTTTATATTCTAGTCCTTTCGAGATGAATGACAACATTGTATTTGCCTTTCTAACTACTGACTCAACCTTCAAGTTTACCTTAAGAAAAAGCTGGACTAGGACTATTAGTAAATACGCCTTCACCCAGAGTGATGAACATGTTGAATAAACTTCCAGATACAGCAGTGGATGCAAAAGAAAATCCCAGAAAAACTTAAGAAAAGAATGGTCTGCTCTGATGAGAGGACCTGTTATTATTTCACTAATTAGATAAATTAAAATGGGCTAAATTGTCTTCTTCACCTTCAATGATTTTGCGAGCTTTGAGACTGAATAAGTTATGAAGAAAACTTAAACTGTTTACCAGGGATATATGCTGGGCAACCAAGAGTTAGTCAGTCAAGATAAAAGCTAGAATTCAGCAGAGAATTCTACTGGTATTTGCAGAATTTATGTCGTCATAGGCTCGATTAAATTACAGCCTGTCACTCAGTGGCTGCTCTCTAATAGAAGAATGTTGGATTCAGAAGGACTATTCTGCTTCCTTTGACAGTCCTAGCCTGTGATCAGTAATACATTCTTCAATGCCCCGAGTCCTGTGATATCTTCATTAGTATAAATTACACAAAATAATCATTTTTAAGGATGCCCCCTGATAAACAATTGAGGATTTACGAACACAGAACTTGGATGGGTTTCAGCAAGATACAATATGAGTGAATCCATTGCTGGATCAGCCTTGACCTTTCTGACTTTGGGGCTGTGTTACCTGGGAAACAAAATGTACTGTGTCGTAAAAAATTCATGACCAGCTTTATGTGAACAGCATTACATCTTTTTTTAATATGCAATTTTATTTATTTTTTTCACTCCTTCATCTCCTTTAGATTTCAACCTTATCACATGGTGCGCATCAAAAAGTGGCTATTTGTGATCGGTTGCTCAGCCAATGTTTTAAGATTGCCAATTCACACTCCAGGATTGCCCTGAAGTCTCCAAGAATTAAAAATTAGTCTCTAGGATACTGCTGCAAGAAAAAAGCACTAAAGAAAATTCCAAGGGTTAATTAAAAATTACTCAAGATAACTGTGTATACTGTATTGGAGAGAAAATTATTTGGTGTGGTAAAATGTTTTTTGAATGGGAGTGAGAGAGATTATTTATAGAATCCCCAGTGTGGAAGCAGGACATTTGGCTCATTGAGTCCACACCCACCCTCCAAAGAGCATCCCACTCAGACCCACTCCCCATCCTATCCTATTCATAGCAACCACTGCCACATTGGAATTTGCAATTCCAAAATCTTTTGACTTAACACAACTGGGGAATGGGAGCCATAGTTTGGGAAGTTCTGGATTAGAGCCTAGATGAAGACATAGCTGCCAATAGTGAATCATGAAAGTCAGGGATCCATGAGGCTGAATTGTCCCTGAAACAACAATATAACGCTGCATTTCCCATGGCTAATCCACCCAGCCTACATATCTCTGGATACCATGGACAATTTAGTACGGCAATCCACTAACCTGCACATCTTTGGACTGTGGAAGGAAACCAGAGCACCAAGAGGAAACCCATGCAGAATGTGCAAACCTCCAAGAATGGAATTGAACTAGAGACCCGAGTGCTGTGAGGCAGCAGTGCTAACCACTGAGCCACTATGCCACCCTTTCAATTCGACACTGGTATTCTATTTGATTTCTGGTTGGATTTGAGGTGCATTTTGAGGATAGACAGGTTGGACAACCAGTGGTGGGAGTGTGGGGCTCAGTGACTGAAATGGCATAATTTACCATCTAAGTTTCCAGAAATATGTCTTGGTAACAATTTCAAAATGGACACATAAAGGACACACCAGGTTCAAAGAGCAGAGAGGATAGGTGGAGATTCAGAGGTAGAGCAATGCTTCAAAAACTGAATCCCTGTGTGACCCCATTTTTGTGCCTCAGACTGTGAGATCTGAGGGTGCAAATTTGGAAGGTGAAGAATTGTTGAGCAGGGGTGGGGAAGGGAGAGGCTTCAATTGTTCAACAGGGGTCAAAAGTGTACCTCACCATTCCCTCCTTCACTCCCCCATCCTTCTTCCTCTCCTTCACAAGGGTGATAGAGACTGGACGAGTGAAAAACACACTTTCTTTACAAAATAAAGTGAGCACCTGCCTTTTCATAGGCTTGTTTTTGGCAGGAGCAGTAATGTAGTCTCAAAACAAGTCTACTAGGTCAAATCAACCACAAAATTTCTTGAGGATTTAAAAAGGACTGACAGCAGTTAGAAAGCAGTTTAAAATTCACAGCAACCACTGCTGCATTGGAATTTGCAATTCCAAAATCGTTTGACTTTACACAACTGGGGAATGGGAGCCAGAGTTTGGGAAGTTCTGGGTTAGAGCCTAGATGAAGACATAGCTGCCAATGGTGGATCATAAAAGTGAGGGATCCATGAGGCTGAATTGTCCCTGAAACAATTATGCTGGATCTACTGTAGTCAAATAACCACAGAACTGAAAACCTGAATCTAATGTTTTAAAGAGCTTATTTGTTTCTTTTCTTTTGGATTTTCCATGGTTTTCCATATACCAATCAATGGATGTCATAATCCAGGAAAATCATCACTCTGCTACCATGCTCCATTGCATACCACATACAGAACTGTAACCAGAAAAAAAATATGTAAAATAAGAAGTAAAAACACCCCACATAAATGCTGCTATCAGTATTTTGATATTCCTGCACATTATCTTGAAGGCACTCAATTATGTTCCATTATGACTAACAGGATAGATAGCAATACATGTAAATGGTTTAGTGTTATTGCAGAAAAGCACAATAATAATTGAATGTTGAAGGATAAAGTAAACATGGTGCTTACAACATTAAAGGAATTTGACATGAAGGAATAATTTCATTAAGATGAAATTAAATGACGTTTCATTGAAGTGAAGTTGAGGTAAAAGTTCAGCAATCAGCTAATTGATTGGCAGATCAAGCTCAGGAGCCTGAATGACTAATTCCTACTTTTAACGCCCTTCAAACTTGGTTAGGTTAAGATGCAAATCAACAATGAGTTCTGAATATCCACTGCTTCTCCTCAGGGAGGTGAACTTAGTATTGTGATTGCTTGCTTGACATTTGGACTCTGTAAAAACATTTTTGACCATTCCCCAGGTTGTCTGTCAAAACACCTTTTGCCTCCCTGTTGTCATCCCTCAGTTGTTGCCAAAGATTCAGCCCAGGCCTGTCAATTCAGACCTCTCTTCTCCATCACTGTCTCACATCTCAGAATTCTCTGGAACTGGATATGATATTAGCTTGACCACAGCTAGAACACCATGCACAGTTCTGGTCACATGACAGGAAAAATATGATTGCATTGGAGGGGTTGCAGAGGCAGATTATTAAGTTATAAATTAGAAGGCCTGGATAAAATAAATAGATAGAATTTTTTAAAAATCTAAGAGGTATTTAAAATAATTAACAGAAAGATTGGAAAGGTACATGAGGAAGTATTTATGCACCCTAAAGGTGTTAGGGACCTGTAAAGAGTGATAGGGGCAGAAATTTTCACTACACTTAGAAAGTACTGGAATATTTACATGAAGAACCTAAGGCTATGGAGCAGGTGTAGGAATTTGGGGTTAGACTGGGTAAGGGTTTGTTGACTGGTGTGGACACAATGGGCCAATAGCCTCTTCTGTATCAAACTTTCTGAGGTCTCCATATGCTTCAGCTTTTGCATCCCTGCGCACTTCAAATAACTCATTTATGCTTCTCATGTCATCTGGAATTCTCTAACATCACACCTCCTGTCACTCCTCTTGTGACTTTATGCAACTGTCTTTGATTTCTGATTCAGAAACATCTTGAATGTAAATTACCCTTGAACAATGCCTAACGTTACTTATGCACCAGACATCACAACTAGATGGAAAATGCTTAGATGGTCCATTTATTTTCTGTGTGTAATTTTCATTTGTTTGTGTAATGCCCTATATCCCTGTGACAAAGACATTCCGAGAAAGTGTCTTACAAGGTCAAAATCAAAAACTTAGAATATAATCTCACTTCCATTTATTTGAATAATACATATCTTTTCATGTGTGAAGTTTACTCTAATTTTAGATACAATCCCAGTCCTCTCCATTCTGTGATGAATTTTGTTTGTTAATTTAGGGGCACCATTTTGTAGATTGTAATCTTTGGATTAGAGGAACTTGTTTCTCAATCCTCCTGTTTAACTCATTGGTAAGATGGTGACAGTCAGACAAAGAACTAATCATCCCCATCGTATTATTAATGAAAATAAAATATATATTTATGCCACTTGCCAATGTATCTTTATTTATATATTATTACACAATGTTCCCCTGTTCAAGAATTGTACTTAAATATCAGCTACACTTACACACATTAAGTACTGTATCATTGAGAATCATGGATCCAACTGATTGAAAAATCTGATCCCAGAATCTTTAAATTTTTACAAAACATAATAAGACCAACTTATAGTGTTTGCTCAAACAGAAAGCCAGAACTCATAAATTATTGAAGTCCATTTCAAATTGGACATTAGGAAAGATGTAATTAAAATACAATTTTTCTCAATGAAGTATGTTGCACTTTTAAGCATTTCAAATCAATTGGGCTATTTTACTGGAAGAGAGAGCATATCTGACACAAAACTGTAAATTTCTAAAGGGTTTCAAAAGGGTGAACACACAGGAAGAACTTCCACTTACTTCTGAATCCAGAATAAGGGAGCAGACATGTAAGATGGCATTAACAAGAAAAATTATGATTTTTAGAGGAATTTCTTTATACAGAAAGTGGAGTTCACAGTCACATGGAGCTATTGAAGCAAAGAGTATTGATATAATTGAAAGCAGGTAAATTTGCAAAGAAGGAAATGACAAAATTTTGTGAAAATGTGGAAAGACATCATGAGTGGGAGGAGCCTCCTGCCCAACTCATTTCAAATCTAATTAAGGAAAAGATGACAAGAAATTTCTTCACCCTTGAGAGTGGTGAACCTGTGGAATCCTCTGCCACAGAAAACTGTTGAGGCAAAACATAAAATATTTCTAAGCAAGATGCAGATTTCATTCTTAGGACTAAAGGAACGCAAGTATATGAAAAGAAAACGGGAAATGGATACTGAGTTAGATGATGGGTTGAACAGGTTCAAAGGTCAGAATGGCCTAATCCTGCTCCTATATTTTGTGTTTCTTTGAAAAAAGGCAGTCACTTATCACAAAGCAAGATACAACAAATGGCAGTGTGATAATAATCAGGCAGTTTGTTACAAAGGGATGTTGGTTGAAGAGCAAGTGCAGGACAGGACATTGTGATAAATGTCCCCTTGCTGGTTTTGAATGTTGCCATGGAATTGCTTGGCAGATGGCCACCTGGTTTAATGTTTCATCCTAAAGATGGTTCATTTGAATCCCCCAGTATTATACTGGAGTCTCAGCCCAGATCGTGTGTTCAAGCTTTTGAAGGCAAGACCTTTGAACTCACAACTTTTTTGAATCAGAGATGAAAATGGTACCCACTGAACTCTGGTTGACATTTAATATACAGCTCTTTGAAATCAGAACCTAAAAACCAAGTGGGACACGAGAACACCAGATGTTAGAAAGTGGTAGCAGACGGCTGAGGCTTGTACTCACAAGACGTTAAGATTCTGCCTTTCATTTAACATGGTAATTGCATTTCGCTTCTTACTATTCAGACATCAAAGACCTATTGGGTAAGATGGTGTTATATTCCTGCCAAAACATATTGAAGTTATATGGAGTATCATAATTTTTATTTAAAAACAGGTTTGTAGGGCAAAATATGTTTAACAATGTTGATGTTCTTGGCAAAACTAGATTTCGTATGATAAAGCCTGTTGCCAAGACTGATCCATTCAGAGATTTCAATCGGTTAAATCTTGATAAGTCAAATATCTCATGTCAGCTACACATTAACTACTTATGTTTTCATCCAAGAGAAAGTAAAACCTTTATTCAAATATCATCTTGCATGGTTTCAGGATAGCCAAAAGTGTTAGTCTACTCACTGCTATAAATGTAAGAGGTACAGCAACCAGTTCAAACACAGCAAACTCCCAGAGACTGCATTGTGGTCATTGTAATACAATATAATCGTTCCAAAGGGCTTAATGTTACATTAGTTGACCCATATTACCAATGTAACTCACATCCTGTATTGGAGACAAGGAGTTCCTGTCTAGCTTTGTTTTTTCAGGAGCAGATGTATCTCTGCCAGTTCTCAAACCAGCCCTGTAATTATGTCTAACCAAATGGAGTTATACTTCCATCATGCATTAAACTTTCTTGGTATGTAAGAACAGAGCCTCTTCTGTAGAAACTCTGCAGTGGTGTAAATTCTATTACCAATCACAAGCTAGATTCAAGACAAGCCAAAGTCAAAGGAAGATTGGTGACAATGAGCTACCTAAAAGAAACCCTTACCCAACGTCACACACTGGTAGAAGTAGCAGAAGCCACAAGATGCCTACAGTGCTCATCTGGAAAAAAAGTCACAATAACAACCAAATCATCTGTTTTATTGATCGTGTGATAGTGTTCAAAGCACTGAGGTGAACCTCCCTGTTTTTCTTTTGAATCTTGCCATGGGATAACTGAGAAAGGGCTTTGGTTTCAGGTCTCAGTTGAAAGTTGGTAGTGCACCATTCCCTCACAGTTCTGCACTGTGAGCATCAGTCTATGCCAGAACTGAGAGGTTACAAATAGCAGGAAATTATGAAAGGCTGAACCCTTCTTTATCCAGAAAGCAGAAGGCTGAGGGATGACTTGATAAAGGACATCAAAATTATGAAAATTTTGAGAAGATGTTTCCTCTAGATGTCATAAATAAGACAACTCCAAACAAATACAATAGGCATTAAGAAGGGGAAAATATCTTTACTCGCAAAATAGTGATAACACGGAAGCACACGGAGTCATTGATGTGTATAGCATTGCTACATTTAGGGGGTAATTAGTGAGTGCACGTGGAAGAAAGGAATAGTAAGATTTCTTGATGAAATTGGGTGATTCCTGAAGAAGGGCTTATGCCTGAAACGTCGATTCTCCTGTTCCCTGGATGCTGCCTGACCTGCTGCGCTTTTCCAGCAACACATTTTCAGCTCTGATCTCCAGCATCTGCAGACCTCACTTTCTCCTGAGAGACAGTTGCATGGAGACTAATCATTGGCATAGATCAGGTAGATTGCATTGCCTGAATTGGTGCGGTAATCTCTATCTAAACACTTTTCTGTAAGTAAAAAGGAATGGAATGGGAGAAATAGTGAGAATAAGTTTCTGCCTCAAAACCTTGTGGGTTGTAGAAAGGAGGTAAATGAAAGGTGAGGACAATGGGTGACTTGAGGAATTCCACAGTGCTGGACTCTGGATTGGAGTATGAAGTCTGAATATCGACAATGTAAAGAAGCAATTGGCAAAACAAGAGCAAGTAGGACTATATTGTTTCCTCTTTATTCCTCATGTAATATGGGCACCATTGATAAGGCCATCATTTATAACCCACCCTGCATTGGGCTTGAATCAAGTGGCTTGCTTCACCATTGCAGACGGTCGTTCAAAGTCAACCACCTTGCAGGAGTCACATAGATCAGGTAAGGATGGTAGTTTTTCTCTAAAAAGAGATTAGTAAACCAGATAAGTTTTTACAATATAAGTTGTTATACTCAACATTTCCAAAACTAGATTTATGTTCCTGTTATATTAATTGAATTTAAATTCCACCAGGTGCCATGGTGGGATTTGAATCCATGCCCCCAGAGCAATAGCCTGAGCTTCTTAATTACTGTAGTACCAAAACATTACCATCTTCCCAAAGATTTCTAAGTTTCAGAAGAACAAATCCAAGGGAAACACAAAAAGGAATTATTCAATTCTCAACTTCCATCACGCGATTGTAACTGGCGCATTATCCGGTTTCCCTCACTTGTGGAGATGCTTATCAACAATAACTCTGTATTACAGTGCCTGATTAATCACAGTGGGAGTCAGCAGATTGCTCCTGCTCCTCCATCTGTTCACCCATTCCTCATGGCCCCTTGGCCAGATGTATACTGCAGTTAATTGTACAACAGACAGGAATAATTTGTGATGTTTAGCCATATGCTCTCCATTTTAATTATCGCTTTCACTTCCAAAACTATTTTATCTCAATTTCGGGATGAGGGGGGGAGTGGGTTTGGGTGTGGGGTGGGGGGTGGAAATAACATGCAACATTCTTCTTTCCACCAATATTTCCTTAACATGTCAGCCACAAACCTTAATAGTCAGTGTAACCTGGATCCATTAAAATCTTCATGGTCTTAGATGTGTAGAAATAAAGTTGGTTATTTGTTTCTTTAATTTTAGGCCTCAGTCCACTATTCAATGTGTGGACATACGAATCAGCAGTGGAGGTATGTCATTTGGGCCATCAAGCCTCCTCCACTATCCAATAAGTTCACAGCCAATTGTTTTTGTTTCAAATTCCACCTTCCCATCTACTCCAATAATTTTTAATTATCTTGGCAAATAAGAGTCAACCTACCTTGCCTTACAAATAATCAATGACCCTGCCTCTTCCATCTTCTGAGGCACAGAATTTCAACGATCACAATTCTCTGAAAATAATTCCCCTCTTCTTTGTCCAATAGGGTGACCTCAAATTTTAACATGATGGGCACACTCTTGCACCTTCTGAACAAAGTGAAACACAGTGAGAAATTTGGGGAAATCAGGTAAAATATCCCATGAAGACTTTCCAACTTCAAGATCAAAAAGTCCAATTTTCCAACCAAACGTTAGATGATGAGATGAGATTTTCACTAATGAAGCCTATCTATATGGATTGTCATTCATTATCACCCTACCCTATCCTATCATTACTATCTAATCTCATCCCATTAATAAGCAGATTCTCATTCTCCCACATATAGAATAGAAACTAGACACCAAGAAATCAGAGCAGATACCTTTCAATTCCAGTTCACCATTTGCTCTTCGAAACCTCCAACATGGACACCAGACACTAACTTCTCACTTCATGGGGAGCACCCATACAAACTCCAAACACAATGGAATCCAACACATACCAGCCTCACCCCATCAGCATCGTGCATCTCATCCACTAAAAAGCACAGTTTTGCATTTCAGTCAACACTACAATTTAGAGCTCACTGGCATCTCTCGTTACAATGCTGCTGCCAGGACAGTTTAGTTGGAAGGACAGGCAGCTAGCTTGTGAAATGCACCCTGGTCCAAACCATGACTCATTCTCTTAGCATTTACTCACTTTGTGCCTATTTTGAGACTCATAGTATCCCCATTCCTTGCATTCTCGTTTCCCAGCCAGGTCCTACCTTGCCTTATGGTGCTTTGTCCCCTCTGCCAGAGATTAAAAATTGATTGTCATCCTATCCTGACTTGGCTTTTAGTACAGACACAAAGCCAGGCAGATTGTCATGCCAGCAATCATCCATCACCGAAGTGGGTGTGATGCTGCATGGTAGCGCGGTACATTAATGTTACATCTGTACCACATGCCAGCTATATACACGCCAAACATATTGCATGTGCTTCATGTAAACTGACTCAGTGGTTAGCATTGTTGCCTCACACTTCTCGGGACCTGGGTTTGATTCCAGCCTCGAGCGACTGTCTGTGTGGAGTTTGCACATTCTCCTCGTATCTACGTGGATTTCCTCTGGGTGCTCCAGCTGTCTCCCTCAATCCAAAGATGTGCAGGTAGGGTGAATTGGCCACACTAAATTGCTCATAGTGTTCAGGAATGTGTAGGTTAGGTGCATTAGTCTGGAGTAAATGTACAGTAGTAGGGGAATGGGATCTGGGTGGGATTCTCTTCAGATGGTCAGTGTGGACTTATTGGGCTGAAGGGCCTGTTTCCACACTGTAGGAATTCTATTCTATTCTATAAACAGCTGCGACTTAAAGTTTCATGGGAGTGGTCCTCAGTCAAGTCCAAGGAGACACCCTTTAGTTAGGAGATCCTGTCACAGTAAGTCCAGGGCCATGGACACAGTCAACCGCTCAGGCAGTGAGGATCAGGGGTATCTCTATTATCTATCGAGTGGGACACAGTCAGCCGTATAGGTCCAGTTTGGGGAGTTGTAAGAAGATGGTCAAGGAGCTGTACAGATACCAGTTAAGAGTCAGTCACTCACCATTCATAGCTGTCTGTCTAAGTTGCTCAAGGGACTGGGCAAAGTCAGTACTGGGTCTGTCCACCAAAATCAGGGTATGGGAGTTATTACAGCCCACCCGCTGGGGAACTCAAGTGTGGGGATAGGAGGCAGATGCTGAAATGCAGACGAGATTACAATTGTGAAAGAGGCAACTCAATATATAAGGGGGGAGCAGGAGACAATACAGCATGTGAGGGAATGGGGTAGTTGACAGTCGGCAGTGGCATGCAGGCTTCAAAGTGTGGTGGGGATTGGGGCAAGGTGGGTCTTGGGAGGAGACAGTGATGAGGGTAGGGTGGTGAGGAAGAGGAGGAACACTAGCTTTAGCCTGTTTATTTGATATGTCTGGACAAGACGACTGAAGTGGTCAGGTGAAGATTTAGATAGACCATTTGGAAATCTTCAAAATTAATAGGGGATTAAACAGGGAGGGCTACCAGAAAGTAATGTTTACATTTGAAGCTCACTAATGTTAACAGTCTAAGCCTCAGACTCTCAGGCAGTGGAGTGACCATTGGTTTCTCTCCATTGTGCTCAAAAAAGTAGTGCTCAATGGAGTTGAAATTGTGTATGACCACACCCAGAATGGGTGGGGTAAGTGTTTCTTTCTGTGAGGGATGGGGCTTCAATTTCGAATGATGTGACGCCCTTCAAAAGGCAAGCAACATAGATACCCATACACTGAAGCTGGAAACACTCCTGGAGGCATTATATGCAATGTGAACCTTAGGCATTAACCAATCGTGTGGAGTTTAAGTCCTTGTCCCACATACTCTTGACCAGTATTATGCAGCAATCTAAATTATTCCTACTAATGCACTAGCAATATTTGCCACCTGGAAAAGTTGACCCTAGTTGGCAAAGTAACAACCACTTGGCATTTACCCCTTGGCTGCACATAGGAGCTGCACATTTTGCACCTCGGGCCATGAAACATAGTGTAATGCTAAGGATGGCTGCTCCTCTGTAACTTCAATGTTATAGTTATGGCTAGACAGACATTTGCTCACGTGGCTGCTAAAGAAAAGTGAACATAGATTTTCAATTGCAAGAATGTGATATGTCCCCTCTGCCACTTCTGTGCCCTCAGAGAGTTGTCTTCATTGTTTCTCTCTCACTAGATCTCAGTGCTGGTGAGAGCTTGCCTCATGGTGAAGACCATTGGCTTTGGAGATTTGATATGATGGCTGCAACAGTGCTTGTTGTCATATTCGAAAAAGGTTGTCATGAATGCAGTGAAGCACTGAAGTCTGGAGCTGCCCAGCATGTTTTGAGACATTTGTCCTGGGCATGGCAGACAAGGAGAAATTGGCACCTTGCTTTATGGGCAGGGACCTGGTGGTCTTAGTAGACAGAATGGTGCAGAGGAGGACCATCTTCCTTCTCAGGGTTGGAAGAGAAGGCCATGATACCAGACCATGTCAGCCTAATTGGAGGTTGCCAGGTACATCGGTGTAGTACCATCCATCCAGACATGTAGCCAGCAGTGCTCCAAGAAGGTTAATCACCTTCTCCCCTCTGCCAGGGTAAGTACTACCTTCTTTCTGCTCCATCACCTTCACTATCTCTGCTGCTGCACATATCTCCGACCATGGCTCATAGGAGACAGTGAGGTCTGCAGATGCTGGAGATCAGAGTTGAGACTGTGTTGCTGGATAAGGACAGGAGATCAGGCAGCATTTGAGGAGCATGAAAATTGACGTTTTGGGCCGGAGCATTTCCGGCCCGAAACATCAATTTTCCTACTCCTCAAATGCTGCCTGACCTCCTGTGCTTTTCCAGCAACACACTCTCAACTACCATGCCTCATGCTCTACCTTTTTCATGATCACATGTGGCATCTTCCCTTACTCATTTTTTACCAATCTCAACCTTCCCCAAATTACTAACACTGCTCAGTCTCTGTACTAGTTGCTCACTCACTTGGGATACCTCACCTGTAACAGTATGAACATTTGTGCCATCCACTTTCATCTCACTCAATCCCTCCCTTATTTCATTACAGAAAAAACTGACTCACAGTAGGTTCCAAAGAGTTAAAATGGATAGTGGAGTGCCTAACACTCTGTCCCTTGCTCCCTGTAAGGAGAGGATCTTGGTACTCAACAGTGAAAACCAGGACCTGTCCTGTGAGATATAGAAACATCCATGCCTCAGCAATCAAGTAGGAAGCATTGTCCATTGCTGTGCTCCCTCCTATTAGCCCCACTGTGAATATATTATCAATATACCACTAAAGCTATTCCTTCTGAATGACAGTTTGTCTCTGTGCAGGCATCAGTGGCATTACCATGGTCTCCCTGGTCAAGAGGACAGCAAAAATCACTCATTCCTGAGGAAGAGAGCACTGGTGTCTTGGAGCATACACCATCAAGGCTGCGGCCTAGAGCCTCCACCAGCACAGACACTAACACCTCAAAGTGTACTTTGGCTGGATTAGAGTCATGAGCACTTCGCTGTCACATTTCCACAGCTCTAAACTCTAGTGAAAACAAGACCAGCTTGTCCATATTTCTTTCATCTTTTGGGAATTTAATTTAACACTTCTACTACCTCTTACTGTTTTCATTCCAGAACATGTTAGCTCTAATTTTGAAAGTATGTTCCTATATGTTTTTGGTCTCACAATAGAAAATGTATTCAAAAATATTGAAGCCATAATCATCTCAGCCATGATCTTATTGAATGGCAGAACAAGCTTGATGGGCTGAATGGCCTGCTCTAATTCCTTTCTTTTTCATCTAATTCTAGTCAATTTGTTTAGCATCTTAAATACCTTAGATGAGATCATCCCTCACTCTTCCACGTTAATGAGGATCGTGACATGTTTAAGTAATCTATCCTCACAACTTAACACCTATGTTTTAAGTCTTTTTAATCAGTACTCTGTTCTGCAGCAGTCATGTTTGAACAACGAAGCAAGATTTACTGGGATATTTGTAAACAGAACATTAAAAATTAAAGACATTTACAAAAAAATCTGTTCTCAGTCATCATCTTACTGTCCACAGTACTGGTTAGATTTAGATCAGTATGATACAATAGTCTTTGTAATTACCCACAAACCATGAAGGACCATAGAGACAATTGGTTACATAGCTCGGAATATTTCATTCTACATCAAGCATGAGGGAAGGCAAGGAGATACGTTTCCAAAACTACCACAGCCAGTGCAGAAATTGAACCCATGGTCAGTCTGTATAGCTATCTGGTCAATTGTGCTAACTGGTCTTGACAGCTAGAAATGGACTTCAATGCAATCATGGACTGTCAGAGAGAACAACTTCAAGAGAAACTCGATTGAACTTGATCCATATCTAAAGTTTAAAAAACTCCTTTGCAATTGAAACAGATGAAATAAAAGCATAAAATGTTGGTGACTGCTGAGAAATACAAGGGACTTGCAATTTGAAAGCTGAAGACCTGAAACATTCACTCTGGTTCTTTCCCCATAAATATTTCTCAACGAGCTGTATGCTTCCAGAATGTTAATGTTTTTATTTCAGATTTGTAGTATCTGCAGTATTTCGCATATAACCTTAAGACAGATGAACTTGTAAGTTTTTATGTGGGATATTGTTACAAGCAACTTGACTGTCAAGTTTGTTACATTACATTAGTCACCATATTATTATAGGGAATGTACCAGTTAAATTATATACAGCAAACTCCCACAAACAGTAATAAAATAACTAATCAGATAATTTGTTTCAGTGGTGTTGAGTTAGAGGCAACAACCGGCCAGGACAAAGCCCTTGTTCTTAAAAACAATGCCGTAGAATCTTTCACATTCACCTGAGAAAGCAGGTTAAGACCTCAGTTTATCTTTTCCTTCAAAAATAAAGCACCTCAGCACCCTACTGGATTGCTATCCGCAGAGTCACAACTGATAGGGGCCAAGCATTTTTCAAGTGTTGAAGTTGTGCTTGGAGGACTCACACCAGCTGCTTTATGTAAGCACACACTGAATTAATATATCAGAATGTCACCACTTTGCATTAATTTACATAATTTTAAATGGACTAATAACCCTAATAAATGCACAAAGTGTTGCTATGAACTCGCTAAAATATTCTCAGCCCAATGAATATGTAAGTTTTGTTTGAACATAACGAAAAATAGGCACATCTTGCCCATTGCTTTTCTAAGTTAAGCATTAATATTTTTAAAATAAAAATCCTTCCTTTGTAGTGGATAGCGCTGATATCCCCTCGGTCTCTTGAGAAAGTGGTGCTGGGCTTTCTATTTGAACGGCTACAGTAATGTGTGGAGAGGAAGTCCCACAGTCTTTGTTGGGTAAGGAATTTCAGGACTTTATCTGAGAGACAATAAAGGAATGGAAATATGTATTGAAGGCAGGATGGAGTGTGTAACCTGGTGGGAAACTGGGGGTGTTGCTGTTTTTGGAGGTGTTGCTTGCTGCCCTTGTCCTTTCAGGTGGCTTCTCTTGGGTGAGAGGTGCTGTCACATATTTTGTCTGTGTACTTCCTTTGATATTAAGTTGGAAAGTGCTCCCATTGCAGGGCTATGGTCTACACCACTGGGATTTGCGGTGTTGTAGAGATGAAATGGGGAAATAGAAGAGCCAAAAATAAATAGAATACAAGTAGACCAATCAACACAAGGTTTTGGCTTTCCATTTACTACTTAGCAGGCATGGAGGCTAAATGATTGAGACTCATTGTGCAGGCCACAGGCAAAGTTGGAAAACAGAGGAGACCAGGCAAAATAAATTAAGAAATACTGATTGAAAGAATCTGGAAATTTATCCGTACTTTTATTCAAATGAAATGGTTAGTATGAGAAATTTTAAAAATGCACTTTTAAATTGTGCTCAAACTGCACACCAACAGCAATCTGTGCAGTCAAAGGTTAAGATTTGAGCAGATGCAGATCTGAACATCAAAGCAAACATTTTTTTCAAATCCATTAGTTGAATTTATTTAATTCCCACTGGAATCCTATTGAAAGGAGAGGTCCTATTACCTGTTTACTATTACATGCTTACAAGTGACTGCATACACATATCCTGGGAAAGTGGCTCTTTTTCCATTAGCTTACTGATTTACAATTTGTTTAATTAATTACTGAAGATTCTATTACTGCTCACTGCCACAGAATGTGTCCCTACCTCTTATAATCCTGATTTGATGACAGCGACAATAGTGCTGAGTGTTGAGAACAATCCACTCAGCTTTCTAAATCAGAAGATCTTAATCTATGTGTCCTCTCAGATGGACAAAACATATCTTATTGTCACTACTTCCAAATAGAACAGGGATGATCGGCCCGAAGTTCGGGGACAATATATCACTCAGGTGACATCCTTCTGGCTGTTTATTACATTGATGCTGTTTCAGGGAGTTTGCTGTCCACAGTTTGGCTGACCTGTTTTCTACGTTACAATAGTGCCCACGCTACGAAGCATTTAATTGGCTCTAAAGTGTTTGGGGTATCTTGATGTTACGAAAGGCACTACAGACATGTATTGTTTTTAAAAGGATGCCCATTCTTGTGATGAGAAGCCTACTCTATAAAGGAAAAATTAAACAGGCTGAGCTTAAAGAATGAGATATTGAGAGGATATTTTCTTTTGTGAACGGCACTAGAACAAAGGGACAGTTTAAAAATAAAAGGTTTCCATTTGAAGACAGAGTGAGGACAATTACCTTTCTTAGAAGATTGCTAGGCCATGGAAGTATTTTCCCCAGAAAGTAGTAAAGGCTGTGCCATTAAATTTGTTCAGTGTTGAGTGAGATAGATTATTGACAGGCAAGGGACACCAGGTGATTTTTATTGAAAGCACAGTAGTTTCAAATGGCTAAATGGCCCAATATTGCTCCGAAGTCCTATGATCCTATAATTTAAACTTTGCTGAATAAATGTTAAATTTACTGCATCTCAAATAATATGTGAACTTATGAAAGTAATGGACACAAATGAGTAGCTCTATCACCAAACCTGAACTATCTTCAGGATATCTAGAGAACCATTACTAGACAGTTCCTATTCCCTCTCCTCCAGCCTCACAGCATGTAATCTTCCAAGAGAAGCAAAGAAATGAGTGACAAAAGAAAACCCACAGCCAATAAAAGAGAAGAACCTCTGGAAAATTCCTCTTTAACTCCAGCAGGTGATCAAAATATAGTCTGAGAGAATTGGAGTCCTGGGGAAGGGTATGATACAATATCAAAATAAACAAGTCCATGTAGGAATATGTGCAACTGCTTTATTCCAGCATCTGAAAGCTTCTATCAATAAGATACATTCAGTATCAACAGTATCAGCGTGTCTATTGATATCATTATGTCAACAAATGAGTTAGACAATCATTGACTTATGGTAGGGTAATATGTAAAATCCATTTGCTCATTAGAATCTGTTTAAACAGCAAACACAGTGTATAGAATCTATTTACAAAGCATATAGTCAAACTACAACAAGCCAAACCCATGACTGAAACTGCAGCAACTTCTCCTGATGAAGTTAAGGCAATTTCTTCAGGAAAATGCAGGAATTGGAAGAAAGTTCCATACAAATTGTATGATTAGAGTCAATTGTAGTCACTTGCAATGGTGAGGCGACAACGGTGAATCTTGTAACAGCTGGAAAATTGGCTTGTTGCAAAGTGTAACCCTAATAAGGCAGACCAATGATGTGGAACTATTACATATACTTACCAATATTTGACTAACAACATGTAAATATAAGGATATCCAAGCTTCTTGACAGAAAGATATTTGTTAAGGTGATGCCAGCAGATGAACAAATGCTGACCATGACACCAGGGAGAACTTCCCTGCTCTTCTTTAAAACAGTGCCATGGGATCTTCCACATTCATGAGACGATAAGCTTGGTTTGACATAACATCAGAAAAACAGCACACACAATAAAGCAGCTCTCTCTCAGTATTCTACTGAAGTACCAAGGTCCATGTTCCTTACTTTTTCAAGTAGGAATTAATCCATAATTTTGAATCAGAGACAAGCATGCAATCCACTGTGTCATTTTTGATACACTATTGAATTAAGAGATACGACATTCAGTAACAATAGAAGAAAAAAAAGAGTTACTACCACAAAACGCTTGGTCACTTCAGGAAACCCCCAACTATTTAAATAATGATACTGCCAATACGGTACACTTTACTTGAGTCATAGAGTTGTACAGCATGGAAACAGACCCTTCAGTCCAACTCATCTATGCCTACTAAATACCCTAAATTAATCTAGTCCCATTTGCCAGCATTTGGTTGATATCCCTTTAAACCCTTCCTATTCATGTACTTATCCCAATGCCTTTTAAATGTTGTAATTGTACCAGCCTCCACCACTTCCTCTGGCATTCATTACATGCACTACCCTCGGCATGAAAAGGCTATCCCTTAGATCCTTTTTAAATCTTTGCCCTGTCACCTTGAACCTATGCCCTCTAATTCTGGACCCCGCCAACCCTGGGAGAAAGACTTTGACTATTCACTCGATGATAGTCATGCTCTTCATGATGTTATAAACCTCTATAAGGTCACCTCTCAACCTCCAACGCTCTTGAACCTATGCCCTCTAATTCTGGACCCCGCCAACCCTGGGAGAAAGTCTTGACTATTCACTCGATGATAGTCATGCTCTTCATGATGTTATAAACCTCTATAAGGTCACCCCTCAACCTCCAACGCTCCAAGGAAAATAGCCCCAGTTTATTTAGCCTTCCATTATAGCTCAAAACTTTCAATCCCGGCAACTTCCTTGTCAATCTTTTCTGAACCCTTTCAAGTTTAATAATATCTTTCCTATAGCAGAATTGAATGCATTATTCCAGAACCTAACCAATCTCCTGTACAGCTGCAACATGACCTCCCAACTCTTGTAATCAATGCCTTGACCAATAAAGGCAAGCTTTCTTTACTACCCTGGCTACCTGTGACTCCACCTTCAATGACCAATGAACCTATATCCCAAGGTCTCTTTATTTGGCAACATGCCTCAGGACAGGATCTTTTAACTGTATAGGTCCTGCCCTGATTTGCCTTACCAAAATGCAACACCTCACATTTATCTAAATCAAACTATATCTGCCACTCCTCGGCCAATTTGATCAAGGTCCCATTGTACTCTGAAGTAACTTTCTTCACTGTCCACTATACCTGTAATTTTGGTGTCATCTGCAAACTTACGAACCATTCCTCCTGTATTCACATCGAACGTCTTTATATAAATGAAAAAGCAGTGGACTCAGCACTGAACCTTGTAGCACACCACTGGTCACAGGCTTCCAGTCTAGCAAAGAAACCTCCACCACCACTCTGTCTCCTCCCGTCAAGCCAATTTTGTATCCAAATAGCTCACTGTCCCTGGATTCCATTGATATAACCTTGCTAACCTTGTGCAACAGTTTCTTCCCCTAAGCCATCAGGCTCCTTAACATAGTATAATCGGACACTTTCCGATCTGAAATTCTTTCATATTGCTGCTAGAAAAATGTCAATTATCCATCATTCTTCTTTTACACTGTAATGTACGTGTTTTGCACTTTTATGCACTTTATGCCATGTACGTGTGTAGTTTGTGCTTTCCATGTAGCACCCTCAGCACTGAGGAACGCTGTCTCGTTTTTACTGTATCAGTTGTATATGGTAGAAAAGACTACTTTACTCTCTAACCACTTTACCATGTGGAAACTTGTCGAACGCCCTACTAAAGTCCTAATAGGCATTGTCCACTGCTCTGCCTTCATCAATCTTCCTTGCCACTAGCTGATTTCAACAGTGCACAGCAGTCCTGCTGAACTTTCCTGACAGTAGGCTGCTAATTGACTTGAGGTGGAACTTTCACCTCGAACAATAGGAAGGTCCCAACTCAGACAGCTGCTGACCAATTAAGATTGACAGCTTTCCAGTATTGGTAATGCTACCAGAAGTGATGGTTATTGCTGGTATTAGAATGCAGGGAAAGCTGCTGAGCTTGATACTTTGGCAAAGAGCTTCTCCCATCATTGGTTAATCCCAGCCTGCTGAGGTGTTCAAGTGTATATTAATTCCCCACTTAAGGGCTTCAGTTTTCCTGAGGGCAAGCAGGCCATGTGAAGTCGCAACCCATCCACCCTGCCACTGCTACTAGCAAAATTGCAGTAGGTGCAATGGCAGATGAGTAGGCTGTAGGTATAGTGCCTGTTAGATTTTAACATGTCCCTGCTCCTCACTTTGAAATTCAGCAAAACAAAAATTAACCCAAAGAAGTTTTTTTGCCTGACAGTTCAGGGATTCTCAACCAAAGGATGTTTAAAGGGACCTACCAAAAAAAGGCATACACAGGTCAGAGGTTAACATTTAAAATCAGTGATCAGAATTAGAATAGTGCCCCTTGACATTGGCTGTCTTTTGGGAATTGCAACTATCAAGGTCTAACATTCAGCATCATATCAGTCTCTGGTTTATTCATTTTAACAGTGCCTCACCTTGAACCTCAGAGAGTTAGAGAACCTATCCATGAACAAATTCCTTTCAGATGGTGGTCCATATTGTTGGATCCAGCGAACAAGGAGAAACAGATTAAACTGTCACTCAGACTCATCCATTTATATTGTGTTTTTCAATGTCACACCTGATTCTTTCTGCTTCAGCTGCAAAATGTTTGTAGTCACAGAATGATGAAGATCTCTTTCATACAACCCTTCAATCTCACCAAAATAACAGATCAAGAGCTTTCAATTCACTGCCCCTTTCAAATCAATAATATTAAATATTATGTGATACCATGGATAGCTTCATAAGGGCCAAGAATTAAAAACAATGTCCAGATACGAGTTCTAAACTTGTATCCCTGACAGATAGATTCTACTAATCTGACTAGAGGTTTCAAATGTCACAGTGGAGTTTACCCAACATAGCCAGGCTGATTCCCAGTGCAGAGAACTGCAATGATTTTCACTTACTCAGTCTCCAGTTAATGTCTCCAGTAGTTTTCCTCCTAAGTCTCAAGAGTTCCATATATAGCTATAAAATGGGGCAAATGCCTTCTATACAGTGGAATGGGACGCACAGGGCTAACGGTGTCACTCACCTTGATGTACTCAATGTTTAAGCTATGCCATTTACCAGTCACACTCACCAAGTAAGCCATAGGAAGCACACAGCCCAAATCAGTGGATTTCGTCAAGGTAGGAGAAAGTGAGGACTGCAGATGCTGGAGATCAGAGTCGAGAGTGTGGTGCTGGAAAAGCACAGCAGGTCAGGCAGCATCCAAGGAGCAGGCAAATTGATGTTATGGGCATAAGCCCTTCATCAGGAATGAAGGGCTTTTGCCGGAAACATCCATTCTCCTGCTACTGGGATGCTGCCTGATTGGCTGTGCCTTTCCAGCACCACACTTTCGATTTTGTCAAGGTATCCTCACCTTGGGATTGATCTTCTCTCCCAGGTATTCTTGACCAGGAGTTTCCTCTCGAAGCAACCATTTCCTTTCTTATCTGAGAGTTCTCTCATTCCTTGGTCATTGATCTGGTAAGTGAAGCATAGGGACTCCTTCTACTTGATGAGGTTGAGACTTCTAGTGATTCACAAAGTCTGGAATGAAAGGAAATATGTGCCCTGGACAAAAAGCAGATCCTGTTGCACTTCCATTTTCACAGGGAGGCCTTTACAGGCTCCTGGCAAAAGGTTGGACTGAGCCAAAGAACTGCTGATGATGTAAGACCTGGAGGATTGTTATTGTCATAGAGTCATAGTCATAGAGATGTACCGTCAATTGGGATGTAGGTTTGGAAGAAAATAAGAGATACTTGGCAGACATTTTATTGTGGAGAAAGTGAGGTCTGCAGATGCTGGAGATCAGAGATGGAAATGTGTTGCTGGAAAAGCGCAGCAGGTCAGGCAGCATCTAGGGAACAGGAGAATCGACGTTTCGGGCATTAGCCCTTCTTCAGGAACATTTTATTGTACTCACTGATCCTGAGGAATTGGGCACTGGACAACTTATATAAGGAATGATAAAATGGAAAGAATAAACAAATTTGAGGCATTTGGGGTGTAGAATCTAACACTAGTCAGCAATCACTAATGAGAACAGATAAACGGATGTGGCATACATGTGGAAGGACTTTGGATGGATTGAGGTTTAGAATGTATAGGCAATGGGAAAGTGCTCAGAAGAATATCAGAATGGCCAAGTCTGGAGACAATGAAAGAGTGTTTCAATGGCAGGGTGGCTGAGGCAGTGGTCAAGATGACTGACACTACCAAGGTGCATGTAAGTGATGTTTATGGTGGAGAGGATGGGTGGTTTTCTGCCTAACCCTTACTCCCTGAAGTTCCCTCTCTAAACTTGACTGCCTCTTGACCATATATTTTTAATTTAAAAGGTGTTCCTCAAAATTGAACTCTTTAACCAAACTTTTGCTCACCACTCCTAATAAAATCATATGACACAATGTTAATTATTTGTTTGTTCATTCTCCTGCGTAGGACAATGCAGATTTACTAAAATAAATAAGTGTTATATAAATGTAAATTATGGTCTTTCTTAATGTTTGTCCTAACCCTTCACAAAACCCTAGGACTTCTGGTCTTGTTCTGCATTCACTTGCTCAATCCTTTTAGAAACAGCCAGAACTAAGTTGAAATATGAGAGGTCCCTCACAGGAGGAGATGGAGAGATAAAGACCATACATCACAGCTGCCAGCACAGCTGAACAGAGACAGAGAACATTGGGTAGCTATGAATTTAACAACACTGCAAAACACGCTGAATAAATAAAAAGGGAATCATCATCACTGCACCCTGAAGACAGGCTTCTGACTTTTATGGAGTAAGTTAGACACAATATTGACTTCTTCAGAGGTGGTGTATTTAATAATACATGTGTTAATGTTTGATTAGTGGCAGGTTGAGCATTGATTTTACCTCCTTTTCTTTCCCTACCTCCAGGTCTCAAACTGTTTAAGTTCCATACACTTTTACTCTTGTATTGATTGTGTTTTACTTACCCTGCTGATATTTAACAGAATGCTGTACAAGCTTAACCTGTTGGAAATGTAGAGCTTGAAACTCAGCACCTCCTCTCCTCCATCACTCACCCCTGGCTCCATGTCCTCCGAATAGCAAGTGGGAGAAGGGATTAACTCTGCATTTCCCCCAGTACACCAGTGATCAATTCTCTCTTTGCTCATAGATAAAGAATATCCATCAGGGTCAGGCTGCACAAGTAACTTGGCATTATTTGGAACTATATAACCAGAGGTCATGTTTTAAAGATATTTGTCAAAAGAGCCGGAGAAAGGCATAAAGAAGATCATGTTAATCACCATAATCTGGAAAACACTGCCTGGAACATTTAGTGGAGCAGATTCAATTGTAACAATTGAAGAGGAGATTGAATAAATATTTAAGAAAGAAAAGATCTGCTTAATCAGATGGAAGCAGTAAGATTAATTGTAGAACACGTTTGAAGAGCCAGCATAGACTAGAGGTCCAAATCTGGGCGCAATATATTTCTATGACTCTAAACATTTTCATGCCCCAATTAAAGATCAGGGACAACTTTATAGATGTCTTTAATCTTCAGTGAAAACATCAGTAGAATACATGGCAAATGTGTGATGCACCAAATGGCCTTATTCTGTACTGTTTGATCCAGCTTCCAACATCAGAAAGGGAGTAGAGAGTGGTGGTGGAGATGTTTGCTGGGGTTGATGGGATGTGGGCAGGGTCTGTGTTATGAAAATCAGTTGGGGGCTGTAAGAAAAGCATGTTGTAGTACACAGGGAGGAATAGATTTGAACAAGGTGAAACAAAAAACGTTAGATACTCAGCCAACAGCTTGAACCCGCTTAACTGTGACATTGTAATTCTACCTTGTGATGGAGACAAAGTCTATTGGCCAATCGATACAGTGGTAGAGATGAAATGAAGTCCAGGGAGATAACAGTATGTAAATCATAAAATGATCACTCAACATTCCAATAAATGTTTTCTAGATGGAAGACCAGATAGCTGGGAAGGAGTCACAAGGCTGTAACACAATCTCTGGGTTGTGGAAAACATTTGAAAGCAATTAAATCAATGCTTGAGTGGTTTACACCAGACACTGGAGCTGTATTTCCAAAGCAATCTCTCAGGATGTTGGTAGAATGTTCAGGAGCTGAGCCATTCCTTAATTTAATAATCATAATTAAAACATTCTGGAGAAAAATTTATTTTTGCAAGAGTTCCATGAAAGTTAAAATGTGTGTATGTCAAATGTAAAGGTCTTCTTAGCGTATAAGGGAAATAACACGGAGCTGACTGTTACTTTCTGTATACAAGATAGTTTAATTACTTTCAGACAAAGTTGTGTTTATAATGCATATTTTATGACATTCCAAACATACTACAGCCAATAAAGAACTTGAGGCAAATACAGAATGCTGGTGACGTATCTTTGAAGTGGAGCTACTGTTGTTATATAGGAACTGGGGCAGCAAAATGTGCACAGCAAACTCTCACTAGTGGCAAGATTATTGATATTAACATATTAACATTGCTGTGGACACTAGTGACCACACCACTAGTAATTTTCAAAGCAGTACTATGGCATTTTCTTATCGAAGAGGCTTTTTAGGGTCTTTGTTTAATGTTTCATCCCAATGAAGGCACCTCTGATGGTACAGAACTCCCTCCCTCATGGACTGGGAGTGTCAGCTTTGGTTATGAATTCAAATTTCTGTAGGGGAATACACAACCTTTTCTAGCACTTTTATGTTAGAATTAGAAGGTAGACTTCTTGCTCCAGGTCAAGAATCAGAATATGGAGCATTATTCCTTACTTACATGTTGTTTATTATTTCTATCCAGTGATCTCCTATGGGAATCAGAATGTGTAGGACTTGGATGAAAGCCAAGTTAGGATTCTTCATAACGCTTCCTATTCAAGCTTTGCCCATGGACCATGAACATATTTGGTTTGTATTCCCTGTAGTTTAAGAATATTGAGGAATGTAAAACAAATTTGATAAGGTGAATAGAGAGAATTATTATATATGGTGGTAAACTCAAAATAAGCAGGTACACAATTGTAAAATTAAATCCAGGTCACTTAGGAGTACAATCCAGAAGGATTTTTACTCTCTTCTTCAAAAACCTGTGATTCAACATTTTCAAGATTGAGACTGCTAGAGTTTGTGAGACAAGTATGAGGCAAAGTTGACAAATGGAGTTGAGTTACAGAATAACCATAACACAACTGAGTGGTGGATGTGCTGCAGAATCCATGTAACATATCAGAGTAACAAGCTTGATGAGCAGAATAGTATTGTCCTAATCCAATTCATGTATGGCCACTTGGATTAGGCACTGCAAAGTCACTAACAACTAGGGAAGCAAATGTCAAGCTTTGCACCTCACTCAGCATCAGTGCTATTATTGAAGCTAATATATTGAGACCCCTGTTTTCCAGTGGCATTGCTGAATTAATTATTATCTTGACTTATTCTTCATAACTCTACAAATTTCTTCCTTGGAAAGTACTAGGTACTGACATAAGGAAGACTATAACTTATCCAAGAACTAGTACCAGGAAATTGAGGTGATCTGGAAAACAAAAAAAGCATCATATATTTGGATACGCAGGTTAAGTTATACATTAACAAAACTCCGAGGCTGGATAAGTAACAGGAATAAATTTTTTAAAGATCTTTACATAAAGTGCTTGGAATATAAGACTGCTGCCACATAAAATGATTGAATAGCATAAATACATTTAAGGGAAAGGTCTATAAATAAATGAGAGAAAAAGGGATAGAAGCATATATTGATTGGAAAGAGCAAGGGAGGATTGCAAATTTCATAAACAGTGGTTAAATGTCTAATTCTGCGCAGCAGATTGTGTGTAATCCTGCCCAATGTTTTGATAATATTAACAATTAATGTCAGTGGGACCATAGGTCATTTGGACAGAGGAATGGAATATATTCCTTAACTGGTGTCAATTACCACAGCAAAATTCTGGTCTTCTATTTGTGGAATTTACTTAATAAATCACTAGAGTCAATGTATGGTTGGTTTTCATCAAATTAAATGAAAAAGTGTTTTGGTATGCTAAACTTTATCACTCTCTATATATTTTTTCCAGTGGGTCTATTTTTCGGCTGAGGGGTTTGACTTTGTGGTCGGGAGATGTAGAATGTTCTACCATGTTGAAAGTTTGCTCGCTGAGCTGGAAGATTTGTTCTCAGAAGTTTTGTCACCATGCTAGGTAACATCATCAGTGAGCCTCCATTGAAGCACTGGTGTTCTGTCCTGCTTTCTATTGATGTATCTTGGTCTGTTGTGGTGGGCAATATCACTTCCGATTCTTTTGCTGAGAGGTGATCCCATGGGTGTCTCGTTGATTTGTTTGTCAGTCTTATTGTTGAAGATGAAGTGGGTTGTGGATTCTTGGCAGAACAATGGGTACCTGATAAGCACAGTCTGCCGATTCTTACACAACAGACCTAAACAAGAAGACGCAACATGCCCAGAGACTCTAGCCATCCTGCCATACATTTAAGTCATCTCGGAGATGACGACCAGACTACTCCGGCCCCTTGGCATCATGGTAGCTCATAAACCTACCACCACACTGAAACAGCTCCTGATGAATTTAAAGGACCCCGTACCAACAACCATCAGAACAAATGTTATGTACAAAATACCCTGCAAGGACTGCAACAACCATTACATTGGACAGATGGGCAGGAAACTAGCCACCAGGATACACAAGCATCAACTAGCCACCAAAAGACACGACTAATTATCACTAGTATCCTTACACATAGACAATGAGGGACACCAGTTCGACTGGGACAATACATCCATCCTGGGACAGGCTAAACAAAGACACGCACGGGAATTCCTACAGATCATGCATTCAAAGCGGAACTCCATTAACAAACATATTGATTTGGACCCAATTTACCAACCTCCCAGCAAAAGAACTGGAAGTGATATCAACCACCACAACAGACCAAGACACTTAAATAGCAAACAGGACAGAGCACCAGTGCTTCATCGGAGGCTCACTGATGATGTTACCTAGCATGGTGACAAAACGTCTGAGAACAAATCTTACAGCTCAGCAAGCAAACTTACATCCTGAACCACAACCTGTGCTACAAATTTTCTCAAACATCACAATGTTCTACTATTTTTGGCATCCACTATCATAGGATTCCCACAGTGTGGAAGCAGGCCATTTGGCCAATCAAGTTCACATTGACTGTCTGAACAGTATCCCACACACACTCAGGCCTCCTACCCTATCCTGTAATCCTGCATTTCTTTTGGCTAATCTATATAGCTTGCACATTCCTGGCTACTTTGGGCAATTTAGTTCTACCAGTCTACCTAACCTGCCCATCTCTGGACTGTGGGAGGAAGCCAGAGCACCTCGAGGAAACCCACGTAGACACGGGGAGAATGTGCGAACTCCACACAGACTTCCCCCAAGGCTGGAATTGAACCTGGGTCCCTGCAATCTGAAGCTGCAGTGCTAATCACTGACCCAGTCAGGAATAAAAATTTGCAATCTTGAAATCCTGTTCTCCTATAAACATAAATTTGACATTCAAGCTGAGAAGCAACTATAGTTTGTTGCTAATGCTTTTTCATCCTGCCATTATTATGGGCTGAGTGAACTTGCAATTCAGCAACAAATTATAGTCAGGTTAAAACTCTGCTCTGTTCTAAGGTATTTTAAGAATATTTCAGTTTGACTTACATTGCCAGCTTGGCTCAATTAACATTACTTAAGCTTCCAAAGTCATTTTGACGAGAACCATTATAGATATTGAAGCATAATATAGTCTCAATCCCCGATGTTCATTCTTCTATCTTCGACTTGTTTTCCAATGCAGTCCATTAGATGTACAGCATTCACATAGTTATTTCTTTGGAAATGAATCACATAAAAACTAATGCTGCAACAGCATGTCGTATGAAGATATTTTCTATCCAGGCCACCAGTTCAGAGATAGAGACACTACCACTGCTCCACAAGACCCACAGCATGGCTTGTAAATGCTTTGAACACTGCATCTTTTCAGGTGCAGTCCTAAAGTGGGCAAACTGTCAACACACTCTCTAAGTAAGAGAACTCATTTCCATGATGGAAGCATTAAAAACCCCTAGTAATCTCAAGTGGACAGCGTAACGAGTCATATGGATTGTAATATTCCAGGGAAATATGACTTTTTCATGTAAATATGAAATCTTTAAAATTGCACAATTGAAAGTGCAACAAATGTGACACCGTTTTTTGAAGATGTACTAAAGTCTTCCATTTGATAGACATCCAGGAAATTCAGGTGAAATTCAGGTGACTCCCAATGGCAAAAGCATTTCAGCTTCCACCTGATTTATTCAGTTTCAGCAAATATCATCATCATGACACACTCCTTCTAGCTGCATTGAGAATACTCCTGCCACAGTTTGTGTATCACAGCAATAAACCACCCAGTACTATTTCTATCTTCATTGTGATAGCATCAGACCTGGGCCACAGAAAACTCACAGCAAGTCTCACCACACATTGACAGGAAGTTGCAGCAGTAATTCAGGTGTTTCTGTTGATAGCTATCAATGAGTCTAGGTAAAGCAATACACAGCATAAGGAAAAACCCTTTTCGATCTCCCAGTTTGTTAATTCTGATTCAAGTCAGACAGGCATTCAAAAACTTTGTGGATGAAGTTTATTAACTATTTAATAGATATTATTCACTAATCTGTTCTAGATGTTTTATAGCACAACGCTGGAGCAGGTGAACTTTATCCCAGATCTTCTGGTTCAGAGGTAGGAACATTACCACTGCACTACAAGAATCATCTTAACTGCCTGTGTGTATATGCACACACTCAAATAAAAAACCTTCAAAGGCACACAAACAATCCTTGACCAAAACTAATAGAAAGTAAAATGATTCTTTTCCACATTCAATATCTTACTTATAATAATGTCAAAACAGTAACAAATGTCTTTTTTTTTTCATATTTCCCTTTCTTTGAGTAAAGAAAAATCTTATCAGGTTTAATCACAAAGTGATGGAAATGTGTTGCTGGAAAAGCGCAGCAGGTCAGGCAGCTTCTAGGGAACAGAAGAATCGACGTTTCGGGCATTATCCCTTCTTCAGGAATTAATCACATTAATCACAAAGTGACCCAAACAAGTATAGATGTTTCATGTTTTAGTTTATAAATTTCATGTGCCACCAGATGTACCTCTTCAAGGATGTCCAATAATTTCTTGTAGCAAGCAGCATTGCTGTGAAATAGTCAGATAACCAGTGATTTTCATCAACCCATTTCATTTTGCAAATATATTTTCTTTCTACCATGTTCTTTCTGCTAGCAAAGTCAATCCTCAACTTTTTCTCAATGACATGGTTTATTGAGTGCATACTGCCCCAAAGAGAATTGTTACCCACATAACATTCCATGGGAACCCTTTTCTCAGGTTGCCCCTTGAGTAAGATTTCCTTTAAAGTACTGTAGAAGTACATCCTTTTATCCAAAGGCTGTACTTGTGATGATGTTCCATTAGCTAAGATACTTTTATCTATCTTTTTAATTTTCTTGACTCCCAGACCAAAGAACAGTTATTATTCTTTCTTCACAAAGGATATGATAAATCCTGTTGTACTCAAAATAGCCATCTGGAAGATTGGCATATAAGGCATCACTATAAGGAAAGGACAAGATTCATAGCTTCTGGATCATCCAAGCCTGAAAACTTGAGTGTGCGTTTCTCTGAATTTAATTTCTTTAGCATTTTATTTAATCTCAAGACATCAATAGTAGCATGTTTCATCATACCATTTTCATCATACTATTTGGTTCCAATACGTTACAACTGGCATCAGTTCTAGCTCAATGCACAATCAATTTAATGTCCCATCAAACTTCTTTTCTTGTCTGTTTCTTCTTACACAGAAAATCATCTTTCTGCAAAGACCTGGCCTGAGTTTTTGGAATGTTATTAACACTTTCTAAGTTAGACTGTTGTTTCGAAGTCTCTCCACATTTATTCTATTTAATGTCCAACTCTATATATTCAAAGGCCCTGGAGTTTGACTTCCAATTTTAAGTTCCCTTTCTATATTATCTGTTTCACATCACTCTAAATTCTATAGAACCTCTCTGTAAAAGTTCATTAACGTACATCATAAAGATACCTGCCAGTTTCTATCTGTGAAATCAGAAGAGCTTTGCTGAGTCTGCTTAAGCTAAATGCAACTAATTGTCAACAAAATGGACCTAACAGAAATCCTGCTGCATCATTTTAATTGTTTCATTTCCATAGTTTCTCTTCCATATAAATTGCTACTTCAGCAGATTTCAAAAATGTTCCGCTCTGAATATTTTTTGCAAGAAAAGTGCATTCTTTTTGTCAACTGACTTACATGCAGAGGAACATGTTGTGGAAACAACTAAGAAAGTCTTCAAGATCACTTTTCCATCATGACCATTAAGTATCTCTTCAAAATCCTGAGCAACTAGTCTAGATTTAGCCTTACACAACCTATTAAGGAGCATATTTTCTGTACCTATCCACTCGAGTGGTAAGGCTAATGCTCCCCTATCTGGTGCTTAGCAAATTCATCAAATTATTTTCAGTTCTCCAGCTCTTTTTATTTGAGATCCTTTATCAATTAATCTTCTACTTTGTTTGTAAGCACTCAATCTTGTTGACCATAAGGACTTAGCCTTCTTGTATTATTCCCAATGATTTCCATACTCTTTGTTTTGGTCAATCTACAACCTCTACTAGTCCTCCTAATTCTGCTACAACCACCACCACTGCCATTACCTTTTATCACCACCTCCATTACAAGATCTACCCCTCACATCAGAATGCCTTTTGCAAGATTGTGAGTTTTCCTTGGGTCATGTTGACTTCCATGTCCGCTTTCAGATCTTTTACCGTGCTTTCTGGCACATCTTTACATTATGTTGTAAATCCATGGATCTTACTTTTTTTTAACTTCTTCTTGCATGTTTAACTAATGTTTGTATTTACCAGTGGCTTTCCCTGCTCTCCTTATGATGGTGGTATTTCTCCATTCACTGGCACCTTTGGCATTTACATTACTTTGGTGCCAACGTTCAAGTCATTGTCCTCTTGGGGAAAATAGTCTTGTCCTGCAGCTATGTGTAACTATTCAAATTCCATCAGCCTTTCATTTGTCATAATCTGGTCCTCACAACTGTCCCAACATATGTGTATGGAAGATGTGTGGTGCATCATCACTTTCTATAACTTGCTCATATACTGTAAGTATATAATCACTGCCAAATAACCTTGGGGACTAACCATGCCAGAGCTGATTGTATCTTACACCTGAGTTGGTCCATTAGGTTCATATATTCCATTAATAAAGGGAACTCTTGCTGTCCTGTTCATTACCACAATGTTCATATTTTCAAATAAACCCTAACTTCTACATTGGTAAATTTTGTCCCCACCCTGCTGTTATTGACAGTTAAATTCAATTACCTTGCCCATCATGACCATTATTGTAGACTATCTATTCTATCTATTATTGTAGACTGACTAAATCCATTTGTAATTTTTTCCCCCTAAAATGTTTATTTTCTCACTTGTCTCAGACCTTTACAACTTAATTATGGTCTCTTTCTAATAGGCTATAGGCTCCTGAAGGTATCCTCCCATATTTGTACTGACTTCACATTTGTCAGCAATCTCTTCTGCAAGCTTAGTATATTCATTGTACTTCTGAGGACTTCAGTTGAATGTTTAACCTATGAGCAGATGGTTAGGCGAATTGCTGATGTAGTTTTAAGCTGATTAACCATTTTGCCTTTAAACTCCTATCTCTTGATGTCAATTAGACCTACTAAATATTTTAATTAGAGAAGCCAGGTCTTGTTAAAGGATAATAATAATTCCTGGTTTATATAAACTGTAAATATACTGACTTCCGAAAAGCAATTACCCTCTATGTTCTATATGCAGGTTCACTGGAGTCTTTTTCATAGGCAGCCTGCTCAACAGAAAGGTATTTCACTTACCTGTGACTTTATATCTGTGCTGATAAGTTAGTTTACCTCAGGTATTTTACAGGAAATTACCACTCTGTAGTTATTTCAGCATGTTGACACCACAAACTGGAAACAGATAGAATTCTCAAATGTCTTAACCTTACTTCAGTCTTTATTATTTAAATAATCCAGCTGACATTTTAACCAGGAGAAAGTGAGGACTGCAGATGCTGGAGATTAGTCAAAACGTGTGGCGCTGGAAAAGCACAGCCGGTCAGGCTGCATCTGAGAAGGAGCAGAAGAGTTGACATTTAGTTCCTGATGAAAAGCTTATGCTCGAAATGTCAACTCTCCTGCTCCTCGGATGCTGCCTGACTGGCTGTGCTTTTCCAGCACCACACTTTTGGACTCTAACATTTTAACCAGTTCAATCCACTTTCAGTGAAGGCATATTCACTGTCTATGTCAATTCAATTGAATTAGTCTGTGACTAAAACAAATCATGATTAACTGAAGCTTCTTGTAAGTAGTATCACCACTTCTCCTTCCAAACCTTTCATATTATTGCTTAATTTAGGAATATTCACTCCAAGTAACATGTAAACACCTGTTGATCATACACTGGGCATTCCTGGGTTCAGTCTTCTGTTAAGTTCTCAATTCCACTTGTTTTAATTGCTAAACATATCTCTGCCTTCACTCCTATTAGTTATGATTTCCCTTTGGTAATGATACTTTCTGCCTGTAACTGGACAGTTTCACATGACTATGACAATTAAATCCACCTTATTTTTGAATGTCCCATTTGAATCAACAAGGCTACTAGGAATGAATATTTTCCCAGAATTTTTTTAAGGTTTCTAATTGTACCAGCCTCCACCACTCCCTCTGGCAGCTCATTCCATACATGTACCACTCTCTGCGTGAAAAAGTTGCCCTTTCCCCCTCTCACCCTAAACCTGTGCTTCTAGTTCTGGACTCCCCCACCCCAGGGAAAAGACTTTGTCTATTTATCCTATCCATGCCACTCATGATTTTATAAACCTCTATAAGGTCACCCCTCAGCCTCCAATACACCAGGGAAAACAACCCCAACCTATTCAGTCTCTCCCACTAGCTCAAATCCCCTGTCTACCATAGCTGACAGATTAGCACAGTCCAACAATTTAAGGCAAGCACTGAGTTAGGTGTAATTAAGTAGAATTTGTTTTTGCAATCTTGGATATAATCTGTTAAATTCATTTATACATTCTTCTATGGAATAGCCATTCCACATTCTAAATTTATCAAAGTCTGATCATACTGCAAATGCATCTAACAGGTCATCTTTCATATACATTTTGTCTATGAATTTTAATAGAATTTCTAAACTTCCTCAGTATCCAGTTATGGATCCTCTAGCCCTGAGAATACTCAACATCTGACCTTGCTCCTTGTAGGAAGTGACAGTTCTTGGTAATAATGAAACCCAAGTCCATATCTCCACTTTATTATTCCATTGTTTGTAAAGGTTAGCTTCAATAAGAATCATATCCTAACACTTTCTCTTGGCTTCAGTCATTGTTCTCTAAAGCAGCTTCAATTATAATCTTCAGTCTTAAAATAGTTTCCAGCTTCTAATGTTCACCTTTAGGCATTGGTCCACTTCTAACAATGTCAATTTAGATCCAAACCATTTCAGAGAGATAAAAATTATGACACCTATCTTTGTGGATAGAAATTATGAACTACTCAATATTACAGTTCCTACAATATGGCAGTCCCACCTGTTCCCCCTCTATACCTGACTAGTCAATAATTCATCAATTAATCCTAATCATCTGCTTAACATTTGCTAGCTTGACATCTATGTCTTCTTCTTACACATTTCATCTCTCATTCTCACTTTACCTACTTCTCTCTTCCTCAATCCCACCATCCTCCCTGTTCCTTGCTTTCACCATATACTTCTCTTACACACTTTCTTTCAGCTTCATTCACTGTTTTCCTTTCCGTTTCATCTTTGAGAGTTTTCACTCTCTCTCTTCACATTTCTTATCCTTTCTATTTGTCTTTCTATCCTCTTATTCTTCCTCTAACTTCCCATTTTCTCTGTTTCCTTTTTTCTCTCTCTTTGACACTGCCTGCCTTCCCCACTCTCTGTCTGTCTGCCTCTCTCACTTTCAACCCTTTACTCTCTATCTTGCTTGTCCTTCTTCCCATTTCTTTTTTGAGTATTCTCCATTTTTCCTTCTTTCTTACTGTTCCTGCAGGGTCATCACTGTCAATATTTATACTTCAACTGGGTAGCAGTTGGTTTTGCACACATCATCCGTTCACCTCTGCAGCTTTGGGAAAGTTAACTCCATCATTTTTAACTGAAATGAAATAAATTATGTTTACATAGCACCATAAGCACACACCCAGAGATTTTCAAAGAGCAATTAACATTTGCGGCTTTACCTCTTGAGTTTGTTGGTTTGTAGGCAAATATAGTATGTTGTCTATGGTATCTATGTATGATAAGATGAAATAAACAGCAAATAAACATCCAAATAATTGGTAGTCTTGGTTAAGTAAAGAATGCTTGTAACTTGGCTTTGAATTGTACAATGATATATGACTAATATCCATCGAGCAAAAGCACTTCCCAGGGAAAGAACCAAAATAGAAAGGAATTTGTAAACCAATGGCAACGTCTGAACAATTCTGAAGAGAAAAGGAAAGACACACAATTACAGAGCAACTTTAATCTTCTCAGGGATCACCTTGGCAGCAAATTGATCACTTTTGTGAAATGTTGATAAGGAGAAAATGGGGTGGTTCATTTGAGAATAGAAAGATTCCACAAACAGTTATGTGATAACAGTCAGACAACATGTTTTAAGATTGTGGGAGTAATCTCATTCAGGACATCAAAGTGAATTCCCCTGTTTTTCTTTGACATGTCATGCAATCTATTACATTGACCTGAGAAGGCAGACATGCAGTCAGTTTAAGAACTCATTTGAAAGAGGACACCTCTGACAGTACAGCATGCCCTTGGTATTGTATTGGTGCATTAGCTGTGATTTTATGTTCATGCCTCTAGAGGTGGATTTGCATGCTGATCCTGGGCAGGGTTTGTATTGACCAGGGCACTGTAAAGTTTGAACAAAATATTTTCTAACTTTCATTTGACAAGTTTAACAATTTTTTCATCTCCTGATTCTAATTCTTTTCATTTTGAGTTATTTTGCAGGTGCTTTTGCCATAGACACCTGAACATCCATCATAGCTACATCTTCTGACCTGAGTTTTGATATCACATGATAGGAATTCGTGAACTGCTGCTCTTCCTTAGTGCCTTGTGATGGAAGAGCTGTGTTGTGAGAGGGACAGTTTTATGAGAAGCTGAATTGTACTGCTTTATTGGGGTTTTGATTGGCCTCTCTATGCTGCCAGGCTATTTCTGTGCTGGGAGATATTGGATTTTTAACTACCTTGTTCTTGTGTTTCCTTCACTTTCTCTGTCTAGCTAGAATTTAGCATCATTCTCCAAAGCAATTTTGTGGCAGGAAGAGCACTGAATTGGGTTTGAGAGGAGTGGGTGGGGACCTCATTACCTTCTCAGCTGCCCCAACACCAATTCAGGCAGTTCATTGTGCAATGATTGCCCATTTATGGGGCTCCTCTGTCCCTGCGCTGGCATTTAGCTAGGACTCTCACCCACATGGCAAGAGGATAAAGTAAACATTGTTAAGATTTTTTCCAGGTTCCAGGAAAGGTTAGGGAAGGTGGAATCCCTCATTCGAAGGCACTCAATGCCTAATGGAGGGACCTGGGATTGAGGAGATAGTTGGATCCTGCTTTAAGCCAGCATCCTTCTCTTGCTGTCTTCATCTCCAGGCAACCCCCATCCCAGGAGGTCTGTCCTTTACTTTGGTGCATGTTTGTGCCCTTCTCCATCCATCTCTCTGCCTTCTTGCTGCTTCTTTCGCAAATTCACTACATTTCTTCTTTCTGTCTCTCCTATTTCTTACGCTTCTGTCACCTTCCTCTTGCTTTCTTTTCACAGCCTCTTTTTTTAAACTGATCTGCTCTAACTTTCCTTCATTATCTATCTTATCTTGCTTTGTTTCCGATCCTCTCATTTCCTCTTTGTCTGCTCTTCTAATTTCACTTTGAAAAACTGTGCCAGCTGTAGCTCAGTTAGTGGCACTCGTGCCTTGAATCAGCCATTTGTGGACTCAAGGGTGCAGGACAAAATAACTGTGCAGTACAGAGGGAGTGCTGCATTGTCAGAGATCTCATCTTTCAAATGAAACATTATGGCAAGGGCCTGTAAGATGGATCATTGAATCCCTACAGTGTTAAACATGGCCATTCAGCCCAAATTCACACTGACCCACCAAAGAACATCCCACCCAGACCCACCTTATCCCTGTATTTCCCATAGCAATTTAACACAGCCTAACCTGCACATCTTTGTATTGTGAGATGGGAATCTGGATCACCCAGACGAAACCCACAGCAGACACAGGGAGAATGTGCAAACTCCACACAAACAGTCGCCCATGAGTAGAATTAAACACAGGCCCCTGGTGCTGTGGCACAGCAGTGTTAGCCACTGAACCACTATGCTGCCTTCATGGCATGTTCAAAGACCAGCCGGAGAGTTGTCCCTAGTGTTCTAGATAATGTTTATCTTTTAACCAGCATTACTTAAACCAATTATCACATCTTTATCACATTTCTATAGGTGGGAGATTGCAGTCATGTTCCCTACACACTACAAGGATTACATTTCAAAAGTACTTCATTAGTTGTAAGGTGCTTGCAGATGTCCAGCAGCTATGAAAGGTGATATATAAATGCAAGCCTCTTTCTTTTTCTCCTTACTCCCCACACAACAATGCAGGATTTAAGATGTTAAAACTTTCTGTGATTATAGTAAAGATCTCACAAATCTGTGTCTGATTCATCTAATACCAAAGGAAGCTAGAAACTCCCAAATCCACAAAGCCACTGTGAACATTTAACAACTGGGATCCTGTTTGTGACAAAACATCTGTGTGTGGGCATGTTTTCTATCACTATTTATAGTGAGATAATAAATGCATTTAAATAGTGCCTATCATTGTCCTATGATGTTCTAAACAACTGATGAAACCTTTTCGAAGTGTCATAGAAAATGTGTCAACCAGTTTGCAGATGGAAGAACATAAGAAATAAGTAAGAGTAGCAGTTGGCTATTCAATCCATTGAGTTTAATCTGTCATTATTGAAGACCATGGCTGAACTTCTACCTTGACTACACCTTCCTACATTATTCCCATATCCCTTGGTATCTCAACATCAATTGATCAATGACTGAGTAATCTTCTTGGATAGGAAAATTGGCACAGATCATGTCCCCACATTAGCATATTGTCTTTTTTCAGCAATCACTTAAGTTCTGTGTAACCAAACAATTCATGAAGATGCTTTGTTGATTAAAATGTTGTTGATTGAGGAAATATTATTGGTTGGAAGTTGTTCTTTGAAGTAATATTGCAAGATTACATAGATCCACCTGAGAAAGCATTAAGGCCTCAGTTTTACTTCCTCTTCCAAAAGAAAACACCTCCAACAGTGCAGCACTTCCTTGGCAATGAACTGGGAATATCAACCTAGATATTTGTGATCAATCCTGGGAATCTGCATGACAGAAAGGGAGCTGTGGACAATATTAAAAACCATGGCTCAAAATTTCAATCAAAATAGATCCCTGAAGTAATCTTCCTCCCAAGTATTGTTGGTCTTCATGCCCAACAATGTACTAATGACCAGATAATCCGTCCCTTAATAAAAACCAAAAGAACAGCGGATGCTGTAAATCAGAACCAAAAATTGAAGTTGCTGGAAAAGCTCAGTTTTGGCAGCATCTGTGAAGAGAAAGCAGGGTTGACATTTCAGGTAAGGTGACCCTTACTCAGAACTGATGGGGGGTAGCTAGGAAGCTGTCATCGGGGAAGGAGTAAGGAGTAAACAATGGGTGGGAATAGAGCCCAAAGAGAGGGAAGAGCAGTTGGACAGACTAAGGAGTAGATAATGATCTGGCTAGGAAAGTGCATAGCTGTAAAAGGAGACTGTTAATGGCTAACAGTATGTAGTGTGTGATGACAGACTATGTGATACAAGCTGAAAAATGTGTTGCTGGAAAAGCGCAGCAGATCAGGCAGCATCCAAGGAGCAGGAGAATCGACGTTTCGGGCATAAGCCCTTCTTCAGGAATAAGTCTTCCTGAAGAAGGGCTTATGCCCAAAACGTCGATTCTCCTGCTCCTTGTATGCTGCCTGACCTGCTGCGCTTTCCCAGCAACACATTTTTCAGCTCTGATCTCCAGCATCTGCAGTCCTCACTTTCTCCTATGTGATACAAGGCCTGGTGTTTGGGCATGGGAGAACTCAGGCCCTAAAATTATTGAATTCAATATTGAGTCTGGAGGGCTGCAGCGTTCCCAAGCAGAAAATGAGGTGCTGTTCTTCCAGCTTGCACTGAGCTACGCTGGAGCACTGCAGCAAGCCTGAGACAGAGATGTTGGCCAGGGAACAGGATAGTGTGTTAAAGTGGCAGGCAGCTAGCTAAGTCTTTTTTGTAGACAGAACATAGGTGTTCTGCGAAGTGGCCATCCAGTCTGCGCTTCATTTTCCCAGTGTAGAGGAGACCACATTTTAAGCAGTGAATGCAGTAGACTAGATTGTGTGACGTGTGGGTAAAGTGCTGTTTCACCTGGAAGATATGTTTGGGCCCTTGGATACTGAGGAAGGAGGAGGTAAATAGGCAGGTGCTACACTTGTGGCGTTTGCAGGGGAAGATGCTGTGGGTCTGTATTGGGTGTGATGGGAGTGAAGGAAGAGTGGACTGGGGAGTTCAGGAGGGAACAGTCCCTGCAGAAGGTGGGCAAGAGAGGGGAGAGGAATATGTGACCATTGTGGCAGAAATGCCAACTGATGATCTTCTGGATATGGATGCTGGGGTAGGTAAGGACAAATGAAACCCTATTGCAGTTGCAGTAGGGAAGAGAGGGGGTGAGGGCAGAAGTGTGGGAGTTGGGTCGGACCCGGTTGAGAGCTCTGTCGACAATGGTGTTGGGGTATCCTTGGTTAAGGAAGAACGTGGACATTTCAGAGACTTCCTTGGAGCCATAGAGTCATAGAGATGTACAGCACGGAAACAGACTCTTCGGTCCAACTCATCCATGCCGACCAGATATCCCAACCCAATCTAGTCCCACCAGCCAACACCCAGCCCATATCTCTCCAAACACTTCCTATTCATATACCCATCCAGATGCCTTTTAAATGTTGTAATTGTACCAGCCTCCATCACTTCCTCTGGCAGCTCATTCCATACACGTACCACCCTCTGCGTGAAAAAGTTGCCCCTTAGGTCTCTTTTATATCTTTCCCCTCTCACCCTAAACCTATGCCCTCTAGTTCTGGACTCTCCAGCCCAGGGAAAAGACTTTGTCTAGTTATTCTATCCCAAGCTGGCCTCATTGGACAAAGTGCGATGAAGATGGAGGAACTGGGAGAATAGAATGGAATATTTACAGGAAGCATGTTGTAGTCTAGCATACTTACCTCTACATTGTAGAGGCTGAGCGCCAGCTCTCAGGTACCTCCTCCTATCTCCCTGTGGACCATGAGCTCATCCATGGAACTTTAGGTCATTGTATCAGCTATGGTCACTGATGCTATTTCATCTGATGATCTCGCCCTTCCCCAGCCACGCGCAGTTCACTTCTACCGCCTCCCAAAAATTCACAAACAGGATTCCCTTGGTGGGGAAAAGAACAGACAAAGGAAACACATGGTGAGGACAGTGCAGGAGAGAGAGAGAGAGAGAGAGAGAGAGAGAGAGAACTTGCACAGTTACTGCCTTTGCTGTTTTGAATTCATGTATCACTGGACATCAGTGTGCATCTGGGAAAATTAACAAACAGTGAATTTCACAACTAATCTTGGAGGAACCTGTTTGGATGAAGTTCACAACACAGAATCAGATAAGTTAATTGTTGTTTGAAGTGTGTCCAATAGAAAGGCTGCAGTAGTGAGTAGAGTGGGTTCTTTCTTGATTATATGTTTTTGGAGATATGTCACTTGATTAAACTTAAAATATAAGCCAAAACTATTAATTTAACTTGGGGCAGTGTTTTGTAGAAGAATAAGATGGTGTTATTTTCTGGGTCTGCAGATTGTGAAGGAGCAAAAATGGCCTTTAGTACAGTGATATGTACTTCTTGTCAGATGTGGGAATTTAAAGAGAGTTTAAGGGTTACTGCGGATTATATCTGCCGTAAATGCTGTTGGATGCGAATCTTATCAGATCGAGTGGATCAGTGGAGAGACAAATAGAAGCGATGAGAAATTTGCAACAGCTACAGCATGTGATGGATAGCAGTTATAGGAAGGGGGGAAAAGTCTCAGATACAGTCACATAAGTCTCAGATACAGTCCTGGTTAACTCCAGGAAAGGTAAGGGATGCAGGCACCTAGGGCAGGAGTCTTTTGTGGATATACCCATTTCAAACAGGTATGCTGTTTTGTAAAATGTAGGGGGTGATGGATTCTCAGGGGAATGTAGTACGAACATACCGGCTCTACAGCAACATGGAGTTCATCGGTTTCCAAGAGATCAATTGTGTTAGGGGATTCTGTAGTCCGAGGTACTGCTGTTTTGTAAAATGTAGGGGGTGATGGATTCTCAGGGGAACGTAGTATGAACATACCGGCTCTACAGCAACATGGAGTTCATCGGTTTCCAAGAGATCAATTGTGTTAGGGGATTCTGTAGTCCGAGGTACAGACAGACATTTCTGTGGCCAGCAAGAAAAAGCAGAATGGTGTGTTGCTTCCCTGGTGCCAGGATCAAGGATAGCTCAGAGAGGGTGCAGAATGTTCTCATGGGGGAGAGGGACCAGCAAGAGGTCATTGTCCACATTGGAACCAACAATATAGGAAGGGAAAATGTTGAGATTCTGAAGGGAGATTACAGAGAGTTAGGCAGAAATTTAGAAAGGAGGTCCTCAAAGGTATAATATCTGGATTACTGCTAGTGCTACGAGCTAGTGAGGGCAGGATTAGGAGAATAGGGTAGATGAACACATGGCTGAGGAGCTGGTGTATGGGAGAAGGATTCACTTTTTTGGATCATTGGAATCTTTTTTGGAGTAGAAGTGACCTGTACAAGAAGGACAGATTGCACCTAAATTGGGAGGGGACTAATATACTGGCAGGGAAATTTGCAAGTACTGCTCGGGAGGATTTAAACTAGCAAGAGGGGGGTGGAGGGAGACCCAGGGAGATAGTGAGGAAAGAGGTCGATCTGAGACGGGTACAGTTGAGAACAGAAGCGAGTCAAACAGTCAGGGCAGGCAGGGACAAGGTAGGACTAATAAATTAAACTGCATTTATTTTAATGCAAGTGGCCTAAAAGGGAAGGCAGTTGAACTCAGGGCATGGTTAGGAACATGGGACTGGGATATCACAGCAATTACAGAAACATGGCTAAGGGATGGGCAGGACTGGCAGATTAATGTTCCAGGATACAAATGCTACAGGAAGGATAGAAAGGAAGGCAAGAGAGTAGGGAGAGTGGCATTTTTGATAAGGGATAGCATTACAGCTATGCTGAGGGAGGATATTCCCAGAAATACATCCAGGGAAGTTATTTGGGT